>NC_059333.1:62047500-62347500 GCF_018350155.1 Leopardus geoffroyi | reverse complement strand
TCAAAGGCCATACCTAAAAGATATTGATAGAATTCTGTTTTCCATTGTACAATCTTCCCTAATTCCTCAAGCCACGGCTCCATCTTTCTTCTTTCCTCTCAGTGCCAACATTGTAAGAAAAGTGTATTACAGTGATTGCCTCTGCCATCTTGGCCTATATTAATTCTACTTGCTGACCTCTGTCCTAGACACTCTTATTTTCTCCTACAGAAGTTAACACCACCAAATGGCACATCTTCATTTATAGCACTGCAGCTTTTGATACAGTTGACTCTCCTCTCCTTGTCCCATAACACTTTGCCAAGGTTCTACTAACTCTTTGGATGGCTATTCATCTCCTTGCCACCTGAATATAGAAATTATCCTCATTTTTCTGCCACTGGTCTTCTCTCTCTACACACTCTTTCAGGGCTGATCTTCTGCCTATATAGACCAGAGCTTAAAAGCAGGCTGTAATGAACTCTTGGCCTGAATTTCCATGCCTGCTGGTAATTTTATTTGGATGTCTTAGATACTTCCTTTTCAACATGGCCAATAGATCTTTTTAATGACAACTAGTTTCTCTTAATGTTGATAATTCTTTCCGTATTTATCTAGCTCTATCTTCTTTCTCTTTTGCTTCCTAAATTTAGTCATTCGCAAAGCCTATTGATCTTCTCTCTGTAACATCTCCCAACCCATCTTATCCTTTTCATTACCACTTACCTGAGCAAAAAATACAGAATTCTAACAGGTATTTCCTACCTTCAACCTCTCTTACTCCAAACCATTCAAAATTACCACTGCAGAGTCAAATTTTCTAATGCTCTGCTGCTCTGCAGCTGTCACTACACTATGAACAGCCTTCAGTGGTTTCCCATTGCTATCATAGTGGAGTCCAATCTCAACTTGGCATGCATGGCCACGACAGAGCCTGCCTATACTTGTCTAGACTTGGAAAACTTCCTTTTGTGAGTTCTGTGTTCCAGCCCTCCTTGGCTGCTAGTTCTCAGTGTGTTCACTCCAATTCCCCTGCTTTATTTTCTCTTTCTTCCCCTGAATCATTATCAGTTGAGAGAAAGCTCAAGGACTAGCTCTGTCCCACCTCCTTCTCTAACAGCCTCTAACATGTCACCTCCTATCTCTGTCACATGCCTGCTATTCAACATGGAGAGTTATTTGTGCCAGTGTTTTATGTCTTCATTTGAATTGGATTATATCTCTTCAATTTAATATGCATTCCTTGGCCATTACTCTCTTATTTATACAGTGATTTCCACATGGTTAGTCATCAGAAAACATTTTTAGTTGAATTAATATTTCCCTAGTAAATAGAGTCATGAGATGGATATTTTTTAAATGATTACCATGTTAGAAATACTTAAAATTGATAAAATAAAATACCTAGATATGATGTATAGAACTATTCCATGTGTTTTAATTTTTCTTCCAAACTGACCACTCTATAACTTTTCTAGCATATAAGTTATGCTATATGTGCAAAATAAGATTTAGGTAATAATTTTTTAGGCTTTAGCTTTAGCAGTGAACCATCTCTCCTCTATATCCATAATTGACTATTCAGCAATTCCAGAATCCATCCTGCTATCTTATTATACATCTGGACATTGTTTTTAAGTTTGTTTATTTATTTATTTATTTATTTATTTATTTTGAGAAAGAGAGCAACTGGGGGAAGGGCAGAGAGAGAGGGAGAATTCCAAGCAGGCTCCACACTGTCAGCACAGAGCCTAATGCAGGGTTCAAACTCAGGAATTGTAAGATCATGACCTGAGCCGAAACCAAGAGCTGACATTTGTTTAACTGACTGAGCCGCCCCACAGTCCCACACGTCTGAGCTCTTGTGCACATTTTCCCCATTACCTGGAATGACCTGAGCCCCCTTCCCCAAAAAAACTTTTCTTAGTAAAAAAAAAAAAAAGTATCCATTTGGCCCAGCTGAATATACAATTTTTCTGTAAAGTTTTTCCCTGTCAGTCAGTTAAAATTACATAGAAGTCAAGAGCGTGGTCACTGTGGTCAGAAAACCTAGGCCCAAATTCTGGTTCTTTTATTTCCTCAGTGATTTAAGGTAAAACAAGTTTTTAAAAAGTGGGAATATCATAGTATGTTCCTCATAAGTTGTTGTCACATTTTAAATAACATAATAAATGATAACTGTATAATCATCGTCTTACTCATACCTTAATGTCACCAAAGCATTTCCTTTGTATCCCTGTCATGACACAACAATTTTCACAGTCTTCCTTATACTGTCTTTCTATAATTTAAGTTAATGTCTGTTTCATCTTTGCATCCCCCACAGTGCCCAGGTCAGTGCTAAGTTTATATTATTTGCTGTGTCTTAAGGTTTAAACTCATAAATTTTGGAGACAGATAAAACTGTGTTAAAATCTCCACTTTGTTACTAGCACTCTATTTTGGGGCAAGTTACTCATCAATTTCTGAGCCTCAGTTACTCCTTAAACTTGGAGTAATAATACTTTCTACCTCATGGATTTGTTACTAAATAAGGTAATGATGACTGATACAGGAATTTGTGTAGGATGAGTTAGGTGCTCAGAAGAATAGCTATATGGTAGACATTCCATTAATCTTGAAATCTGTGCAGATATTTTCATGGGAGAGCTTTTCCACAATTTTAAAGGTGGGTCATGACAAGGAGAAAGGAGAGATGTGGTGCAGGGAGGGTGCTCTCAACAGGACCCTCTCTGGTCCAAGAGCTCATTTGTACCTACAGTCTGACCCTATGCCTCAGAGCATAAGAATTACTTTGATCCAAACCCCTGACACTTGATTTCATTCTTCTCTTTGTGAAACAATCTCATTAGAGAAATCGTGCTGCTGAGAAAGCAGGTCACTCAGCTGGGGGCAGGCAAAGAAAGTTTGCTCGGCTTAGTCATGACCTCCATGAAAAGTGAAGTGTTAGTGAGGAGCCCTGGGATTTGCAGCGTGCCATGGCCAAGGTTTTCACCAGAGGCCGTTGGGAGTTTGGGCAGAAGGAAATGTAATGAAGGGGTTGACTGAAGCGCTGCTGTGTGTGTTAGCTTCAGTTCTCCCCTCCTGGTTAGTAATGAGCTCTCTCCCCATCTGGCAGGAAATCCCGGATGGAAGAAGGAAGCAGGGTGCTGCCAAGGGTGATATTGGCAGCGATATATTTAGAATAAACACCAGACTGGGTCGCTCATCATCTTCAGTCAACATTGACCTTATCATATTTTTTGTAAGAACAGAAATATTCATTAACGAACCTAGGACTATCTTCCGTTTAAGACAATTTCTTTTTAATTAATGTATATAATTTTTTATCATGTTACCTGTATAAAATGTAATAGAAAATAATAATAAAAGACAATAGAATATGCCATTAAGATTTTCAGGCTCACATCCTCACCTCATGTATCCAGACGTGGAGGACCAGATGACCTCCCCAAAACAAGCCAGGAAAAAAACCCCATGGTATTAGGGTGTTTAGAGACAGAAACTTCCAAAGATAGATATCACTGTTAATCTCCTCTCATCTTTCAAAGTGGGAAAAGCAAAGGTTAGCACGTAAGCTGCCAATGAAATACCTTGCTACACTTTAAAGCCCTTCAAACTGAAAGATTCATAAAAGTTCATTGGATTATGTGCTATTCAGTGACACAAAGTTAAGAAGTAAAGATAAAAAATGCAAGTCCCATTCAGTGGATTTTTTTCTTACATATCTCTCTCCTTTTACTTACTATAGACTGGGTTTGCCAGCCAGATCTCTCCAAGGATATACTGAGGAGGAGACTGTCCTACCTAATAAAACTTTACTTTTCCTAGTAGCAAATTAGCCACGTGAAAGCCATATTGTTACCTTTGAATCTCTCAGTATCCCTTCTGGAAGAGGTGCTTAAATATTAAAGCGAAAACAAAACTCCCAACACTGCTAGACCCATAATAGTTGCCCATTAGACGCTTACTCTTTTCTTTTAGATGTAATGCCACAAGGAACAAAGGCTTCATTCTGACCCTCAAAAAATAAATTTGTAACTTTAACTGAATGAGTCTTTTTCTTAATTCATCATGCATCAGACCCAACCTTAAAATGGATGGAGCTGGTGTTGGAGTCGTACACCAAGCCACTGGTTATGTGGTTAACTACATAACTGACCCTTTGTTCCATTCTGAATTCTGTACCCATCAGTCTCAATACTTCACAAGATCTATTTTACATGTCACTCAAAAAGGGATCTGGTAAACTCATAGCTCTGATGTATAAACATTCATTGTGTGTACCTATTATGTGTCAGGCACTATTTATTTCAGGAATGCTGGTGCTTTTTAGATGACCACTGCAATAAAACTACACTTAACCACTAAGGACTGAAAACAAAAGGAGAACTTCAATGAATTAAAAGACGCAGAAGTGGAAGGGAACCACTTAGCCCTTTCAAGTTACCTTGAAGCTTGCTACTTTTATGACCACATCATAGACCCAGGCTTGTGTATCTTACGAAGGGCTCTTTTTTGTTTTTGTGACATTATGTTTCTTTATACAACAAATGCATAATTTCATAGCATTTTTGAGTAGGAGAGGAATTTGTTATCCACCTGTTTAACTGGTAAAAGTCACTAATCTAAGATTACACAACTGATTAATGGCTAAGCTTCTGCCGAACAGCAAATTCTTGACTCTCTGCCAAGATATTTTATAAAATCCACTATGCTCAAAGATCAGGGTGCATATTCAACCTACCTGCTCAGTAGATCCAGGATATTTTCTCTTCAGAGCCACCGCCAAGAAACTAAAGGAGAAGATTTCTTCATATGCTCACCCACTCCACTACTATTTAGAATATATAATTTGTTCAAATACTACCAATTTGAGGATTGAAGCCTGGCATTTGAGATAATGTCACACATAGAGTCCTACATGGCCGATTTAGTTTTGTCCCGATTTGTGACCTTCACCCATTCTTATAGGCCCTTCCTGCCTTTTAAAAGCTCTATGTCTCCTCCTCCTGACTCTTGCAGATTAAGGTGGTTTTGTTTTTTTTTACTACTTTGCCATGCATTCTAGTCTTTATTCCTAAGTTAATCAATTGATCACCTTAATTTCTCCCTGTAGGGTATTGCTTTACAGGTGGGGGCTAGGACACCTCTTTATCTAGTTACATTCATGGTCTACAATAATCAGCCAAGATTGCCATGAATATTATTATAGCTAAGGGGTACCTAACTAGCTATGTTCAACTTCTTCTAGTGTACACACACAATAAATCGTAAGTCAAATAAGGAACAAAAGGCACATTACCAACCCAGCATTTGTGACTCTAATCTTCCTTCATATAAATCCTTGCCTCTGTATTCCTATTTCTGCCCTTAACATCTCAAATGAAAATAGCTTAACCATCTCCCAGGATTCTCATTTTCCTCACCATTTGCTTTCTTTGGCCTGTGACCTGAGATGCATGGTTACATGCATAATTTCCCCATGTTGGGATCAAGTATCCTGAATATTCTGGACTCATGATCTTCTGCCTTTCATTCTTACCCTGTGTGCCTCTTCTTCACCAATACCTCCAACCTCTCCCTGCCCCCCCCCCCCGCCCCCGTCATAGTCACTTTGTTGCACTCTGCCTTTCTTGCCAGGGGTCATCTCACTTGGATAAATTCAGCAAATCTTGTAAAACAAATCCAATGATTCACAATATGCACTTAATATTTTAAAGGCAGTTCCCTCTCTTCCCCCCAAATCCTTGATTTCCGTTAAGTAATTAAAGCAATTACATGTTTCACATCTACATGGTAGCAAAGGAAATGTGGTATAAGCATTTTTCATAAGCCAGTTGTTGGGCAGAGGAAATTTTTATCAATGTGTTTTCTTCATGTTTGCATTGTGAGCTACTTGGAACTGTCTTCTCTTCCTTCTGCCTCCTTTAAGAGCCTGGTGAGGTGTTCTATACACAGTGACGTTATGTAATTTTTTTTTTTAATAAAGTAATCATTGAAGAAGAGAAACAAATGTGAATGCAAAGTGGAGTCTGAAGTCAAAGGACCAGGGTGTCCCAGGTTCTTTCATTGGAATTAGAATTATTTAGTGAACTTTTTCCTGGACTTTTAAAAATTTTATTTTCATTTATTTTGTCATTGAAGATACTATATGCAAGGTACTTTTCTGCTCATGGGGAATACAATTTCAAACAAAACAAGAATTCTTCACTGCCTTCATCCACTAGTATGAGGATGTGTTGTGGGAAGATAAATCATCAAACATAGTAAATAAAATTTAGGGGTGCTTGGGTGGCTCAGTCGGTTGAGCATCCAACTTTGGCTCAGATCATGATCTCGTAGTTCAGGAATTCAAGCCCTGCATCAGGCCTGCTGTTGTCAACGTGGAGCCTGCTTCAGATCCTTGTTCCCCTCTCTCCCTGCCCCTTCCTCACTCATGCTTTCTCCCAAAAAAATATAAAATAAAATAAAATTTAAAAGCACATTATGAAATAATGAATACATGGAATTATAGAAATCACGGAGCAAGATATTTGTCTCAGAAGTATATGGAAAGAATGAGGTTGCTGTTTTAAATAGGGTTGTCACAGTAAGACTCACTAAGAAGGTAGATTTGAGCAAAGACTTTAAGGGAGGGATGAAATCAAGTGGACTTCTGGAGGAAGACCTTTCTGGTCAGAGAGTATAGCCAGTGCAAAACCTTGAGATGGGAGCATGCCTGTTGTGTATAAAGAAAAGCAGGAAGGTCAGCATGGCTAAAGTAGAGTAGCAAGGGCAAGAGTAGCAGGGGACAAGAAAGGGGAGGACAGAGAATTAAAGGAAGGAAGAATGCAGATCCTGTTCTTCTGGAATGAAGTGAAATATGACCATGGTTAGATGGGGGGGGTGGGGGGGGGGTGGGGCGGGGAGCTGGTTCTCTGGGAAAAAAAAGAAGAAAAAAAAGAAGAAAGACTTTCTGGGAGTGGATGGCCAGGCAGCAAGCTGCTGTGTGTGGGAGGCAGGTAGGAGGAGAAAGACATAGAAAGCAGCAGATTACAAATGCTCGCACAGATCCCTCAATGCACATCTGTTATTTCAGAATGTGGTGAATATTTCAACAAGTCAGCTACCATAGCCAACTTCTCAGCAAGCTGTTTCACTCCAGTGCTCTCTAGTACCTTCTTAATTCTGCTGTCTTTTATGCCAACTCTCCCCATGTCTTCTTCACCATCCCTATCTGTTCTCTGTGGCTGAGAGGAGACTTTGAACATCAATCTTCCATATGATGCATGATTTCCCCTGAAGCACCCTCAAATAATATGGTCAGCTAGCCTCTGCGTAAACATCTTCCCTATAAGATGTTTATGGGGTGGAGGACATTCAATCTGCCACTTACAAATCAATAAACACTCATTCATACGTTTATCTGCACGTTAATTTAACAGATGTTTGAGTATTTATCTTTTCCAAGGCTTAATTCTAAGCAATATGCAGCAGAAATTAAGATAAACTCACTGTCCTCATGGAACCTATATTGTAGTGGCAAAGATACCAATAAACAGAAATATAGAATTTCAGATAAGGGATAAGTACAAAGAAGAGAAAGAAGGAAAAGCAAAGAGAAGTGATGGGAGATGGACCTATTTTAAATCTGAGTGAAGTGAGTGGGCAAAACTTTCAGAACTCTAGAGAATAATGTTCCAGGCAGAGGGCAGCAAATGTGACGGTCCAGAGTCAATAAATTAATAAGCTTTTAGCATGTGTCAGGCCTGTATTTCACAGTAGGACAATGGGTCTCGACTCCTGATGCACATCAGCACCCCTATAAAATAGCTCAGGACTCCAGAGGAGCAGGCCCCTGTAAGACCTCCTAAATCCAAATCTCTCATGATAGTTGCTAAATATGCCTACTTTTTCAAAAGGCTCCACCAGATGTTCAGCCAGATTTGAGAACCATTACACTAGTAAGATAGCCATAAATGCAGCAAATATTTTCTCTGTCCACATGGACCTGTGTAGGTGAGCTCACAATGCCGGAAGCTTGTTTATGGATATATTCATTCAAAACCCATTTGCCTATAACTTCCTCTATCCTTTGCCCTATGTCCTCTAAGACTATAAAGAATGTCACTTGAACTTGCATGTAGCAGTTCTTCACATGTTTGAAGACAGCACTTTTTCTAATGATGTTCCCTTGATGTCAGATCCTTTACCATCACAGTCAATCTCATGTAGACAGGCTCCAAGTCCCCACATTTCTTTTTTTTTTCATTTTTTTTTAAAGTTTATTTTTGAGAGAGGGAGAGAGACAGAATGCAAGTGGAGGAGGGGCAGAGAGGGGGAGACACAGAATCTGAAACAAGCTCCAGGCTCTGACCTGTCAGCACAGAGCCTGACACAAGGCTCCAACTCACAGACCGTGAGATCATGACCTGAGCCAAAGTCTGGCATTTAACTGACAGAGCCACCCAGGCACCCCCCTTTTTTTAAATTTCCCCTCAACACACACACATTTCTTTTTAAGTGCAATGCCCAAAATTAACACAGCATTGCCCATGATCGTGGAGGCAACATCTGCTCATCTCCAGGCACTGTTTTCCACATTTCCTCATACATCTCACATAATAGTTCCAACACACTTCCTCGGATGTACTGTAATTCTTCCCTGTTATTTTCTTTTTTATCTTATGTATTTAATATTTATGTTGTTCAGTTCTCTTTCACAATTTTCCCTACGGACCCAAAATTTTTTCTCAGATAACATGGCTAAATGCATCTTATTTGCCTTATAAAACCCCTCCCTTTGATTAAGCCTCTTTTTCTTGTTTTCCTGCACTACACACAACAATATCTTCTATCCATTCATAAATAATATTATTCAGAAAATGTTGATTGATCCAATTTACTGAAACACTCAATTAGTAGCATTCCATTTTTAGAATATAAAGGGAAATTTTAAATAAATGAGCCAATAACTGAGAGTTTAATTAAGAAGAAATTTCAAAGTATGTTTTAGAGTCAGTTCATATTAGCTACATTCGAAAACTGTTTGTAATGTCTCTGACCCAAATTGTTGTACGGGTTGCAATTATCAAAACAAATCCAGTTTTCTCATGATAATACTTACCAAGTAGGCAGGGCCCCCCAGAATGTTTGTGGGTCCTAGAACTAAAGTGCAAATGGAAGCCCGTAACCTAATATATAGATAGATATAGATAGATATAGATATAGATATAGATATAGATGATATAGATACAGATATAGGTATAGATATATACATAGAGAGAGAGAGAGCTACAAATAAAGCTTTAAAAATTTATATCCTATAGTTTATAATTTTTTTTTCAAATGGCATGGAAGCCAAGTTTGAATGAAAATTCTTGAATACGTTAGAGTTCTATGCCAAAATGTGATGGTGTTAAGAGATGAATCTCGGATCCTGGCTTGAGCTCATCCCTCTCCTCTTCCCACACTTGATTTTGTCTCAAGCACAAGCAGCTTTCTGAATACATGGGTGGACACTCTGGCCCCTGTATTTAAGATTCATACACACTATTGTCTACCCTCTAGGCCTGGGAATTCACACACCTGGGATATGGCTTACCCTCGAAAGAATGAACTGGGAAAGAATCCCAGGCAGAGCCTGAGAGCAGACCAATTGTCATTTGGGCAAGGGATTTGGGGATTCTATATACCTAGAGCATGGTCTAGAAGGTTTTGGGATAGATGCTGGCTATGGGAGGATGTGTTCCATCAATCCCATGAATTTCTTGTCTCATGAAGAGGATAATGACAGGAGAAAGGGAAAAATGGGGCCTGCTATGTAGGAAACACATCAGGGAATTCCCTAGCCTGAGTCTAAGCACAGTACAGTACTAAGAGAAAAAGTAAGTCTTTATGTTTTGAAGAATTTTAGTTGCAAAGACTAAAGTAAAATGAGTTTGTCATTAACATCAATTTCACCAAAAATCTATTTTGGTGAAATTTTTTAGTGAAGTTTAATTTTTTTGGTGAAATTTAATGTAATTTTTAAAGGGGGTATTATATACCCCTATAGTACCTTTCCAAGAGACTCAGTAAAGAATTCTGCAAGACAACAACAACGACAACAAAACTTTGTCTTCTTTCATCAGCCTATGCAATGTTCAATGAACGTAATGTTTAACGAAATCATCATTCATACTCATTGTTCAAAATTTCCTTTTACCCAAACCCAAAATGGGGCAATGTCTTCACTGTTCCTAAAAGGTTAAGTGACTTTAGATAAGTTGATTTACCCCTCTAGCAAATGAGAGGGCAATGTTTGAGCAATCTGTAAAGTTCCTTTCAATCTCAACATTGTCTCTTCCGTGCTTATGCATTCACTGTTCTAGAGCCATACAGAACAAGACCATTGACATTTCATTTTGGCTGAGAAATTTAGTCAAGGCCAAAAAAGTCAAATTAGGAAAAAGCAAAACTTTATTATCTTATGCTAATGTGAAACTGAATTAGGTTCTTGGGGATTCAGAGAAAGCAGCGTGGCTACCCTATACAATTCAATTGGTAAACATTTAATAACCACCTCATGCCAGTCACCTTGCTAGGTACTAGATAGAAATAGAAACTATCAGGAATACTATCAGGAATAGAAACACAGATCATTTTAGGTAGTTCCCCTCACATGAAGAAGTTTAAAGATACATAATACTGAAACCTATTATAATACAATGTGATATGGGTTCTGATAAAGGGGGAAAATGCTATGACTGGTTTAGAAGGGGGAATTTTTCTCTGGAGACTCACAGTGAACATGACACTCAGGCTTCTAGAAAGCTAAGTCAAAGTTTGCTGAGTGGAAAAGGAAGAAAAAGCCATTCTAGGCAGAAGAGACAATGTAAGACATAGAAGCATGCTATGTTCAGGAAATAATACAACTTTTCAGTAAAGGAGGAGATTATGATAATACAAGATTGTAATATAATATATTGAGCATATACTATATACTAGGAAATATGCCCAGCACTTTACACAGATTATCTCAGTTAAGACTTCTAGAGGAGACACATCAACAAGATAGTGGAATAAGAATGTCCATCCTGTGTTGCCCCATAGAAACACCCAATTTAAAAATGATATATGGTCCAGAATACCTTTATGAGAATTCCAGAATCCATTTAGGAGGTTTCAGTAGCTCAGGTGAGCATAAAACCAAGAACAGTTGTGCTGAAACGGGTAGAAGAACAATTTCACATTTTCTGCATTAGCTTGTTCCCCAAGCAGACACAGCTCAGAACTGAGAGAAATGCACCACCTCACAACTTCTCCCTCAGGAGAAAGAGAAGAGTGGAGTGTGTGTCCATTGTTCCAGCTTTTTGGAGGACTGCCTAAGGGACTGTTTTTTGTCTTGCTTCACCTAGAGTGCTGATGGGACATAGTTTGGATGTTTGCAGGATGCTAAGAATAAAGAATAGTTAAGGGGATGGCTTTGTGTGGCTGGCAAAGTTCATCATAATCAGTAAAAAGCATACAACTTGAGCCTTCTCCTATGAGAGTGAAGGAGAGGAGTAGGGTACATGTCAAGCATTCCAACTTTTCAGAGGACTCCTCATGGAACTGATATTTGTCTCTCCTGATTCTGGTTGCTGAATGGGAACCAGCTGATGTTGGATGCCTGGTGGCTGCTGAAAACAAAGAACAGGACAACTTGATGCTGTAGAACAAGATAATTTACGGTGCCTTGGGTAGACACCAGAGGGAGCAAGAAATTATGAAGTCCCAAAAAAGAAACCAGCATGGCTCTCTAATTGAGAATTGAATGCACAAACTCAGAAAAATTTCATCATCCAAAAAAAGTTTTCAGAAGCCCCCAAGCCGATTGGTGAGGGTCTTCCATTATACAAAGCCAGTTCATAAAGACTCAAGGAGGTAGATTTTGTTTTCAAATATGCATATCCCAACACAAAGTTATGGGACACACTAAGAAGCAGGAAAACATGCCCCCAAATAAAAGAACAAAATGAATTTCTAGAAAATGGTCCTAAAGAAATGGGGTTTCTCATAAAGAATTCAAAACATCCACCATAAAGATGCTCTACAGGCTCAAGAAAACATGAACAATATGAGAATATCAACAAAGAGATACAAACATAAAGAAACAAATACAAATTTTGGAGCTGAAGAATAATTGAAGTGAATATTCACTAGAGGAGTTCAACAGCAAAATTGATCAAGCAGAAGAAAGAATCAGTGAACTCATAGATGATTTGAAATTATGACATCAACTAGATAACATTTATGTGGAGGGGAAGAAGCAAAGATGTGGAGGATTTATATGCAATTGAAGTTAAATTGTTATCAACTAAAATAGATTGTTATAACTATATGATATTTTATGCAAACTTCATGGTAACCACAAGGAAGATACTTGTGGAAGATACACAAAAAGAAATGAGATACTAATCAAAGTATATCACTACAAAAATAAGTAACAAATGAAACAAGGAAGACAAGAGAGTAAAAGAGGGCAAAAAAGTCACAAGACAAAACAATGAACAAAATAGCAATAGTAAGTTCTTCCCTATCAATGACTATTTTAAATGTGAATAAAGTTCTCCAATTAAAAGATATAGAATAGCTGAATGGATAAAAAAGCAAGATACACCTATCTGCTATCTAAGGGAGATTCACTTTAGATTTAAGCACACACATAGGCTGAAAGTGAAAGTATGGGAAAGATATTTCATGCAAGTGGTAACTAGAGAGCAAAAGTTACATCAGACAAAATAGACTTTAAGTAAAAAACTATCAAAGAGACAAAGAAAAACATTATATAATGATAAAAGTCATTTCTCTAGGAAGATGTAATTATTATAAGTACATAAGTATCCAACATCAGAACACTCAAATATGTGAAGCAGACATTGACAGAACTGAACAGAGGAATAGACAGCAACATAAAAATAGTAGAAAATTTTAATCCCACATTTTCAATAATAGATAAAATATCCAGAAAAAACGATGAGTAGGGAAACAGAAGAGTTGAACAACATTATAGATCAAATGATCTAACAGACATTTACAGAACATTTCACCTAACAGCAGCAGAATACACATTCTTCTCATGTGCACAAGAAACATTCTCCAGGATAGTTTACATATTAGATTACAAAAGAAGTCTTAACAAACTTAAGAAGACTGCACCAAATAGCAATAAATAAATAAATAAATAGCCCAATTAAAAATGAGCATTTCTCCAAAGAAGACATACAAATGGCCTACAGGCATATGAAAAGATGTTCGATATAATTAAGTACCAAGGAAATGCAAATCAAAACCACAATGAGATATCACTTCACACCCATTAGGCTGGCTACTACACACAAAACTAGACAAAACAGAAAATAGAAAGTGTTAGGATGTGAATAAATGGGAAGGTAACTTCTGTGCACGATTGGTGGGAATGTGAAATGGCATAGCCACCATGGAATACAGTTTGGAAGTTCCTCAAAAAAGTAAAAATTGAGCCAGCATATGATCCAGTAATACTACATCTGTGTATTTATCCAAAAGAATCAAGATCAAGATCTTTCTACTCCTACATTCATTGCAGCAATACCCATAATAGACAAGAGATGGAAATAACATAAATGTCCATTAATGGTTGGATGAATTTTAAAAATGTAATATATGCAACGGAATATTATTCAGCCATAAAAAATAAGAAAATCTCATCATATGCTGCAACCTGCTAGAACCTTGAGGACATTATGCTAAGTGAAATAGGCCAGTCCCAGAGGACAAATACTGCATGACTCCATCTAAATGAGGTATTTAAAGCAGTCAAATCCATAGAAACAGAAAACAGAATGATGGTTGCCAGTGGCTGGGGAAGGGGAGAAACAGGGAATTGCTGTTAAATGAACATAGAGTTTCAGTCATGTAAATGAAAGTCTTCTAGAGATCTGCTATACAACAGTGTGCTTACAGTTAATACTTTACTGTACACTTAAAAATTTATAGGGGCGCCTGGGTGGCTCAATCAGTTGAGTGGCCGACTTCGGCTCAGGTCATGATCTCGCGGCTCACGAGTTCGAGCCCAGCGTCGGGCTCTGTGCTGACAGCTCGGAGGTTGGACCTCTTTCAGATTCTGTGTCTCCCTCTCTCTCCCTGCCCCTAACCCACTTGCATTCTGTCTCTGTCTCTTTCAAAAATAAATAAACATTTAAAAACATTTTTAAAAATTTATAAAGATGGTAAATATCATTTTATGTGTATTTTACCACCAATAAAAAAAAAAAGACTTACAATGGCCCTACAAATAACTATTACTATCTAATTTTGAATATGGGAATTTTGAGGCTTATTCCGCCTTTTTAAAGGGTCTCACAGCTAGCAAGTGATAAAGTTGACATCTAAACCCAGTTAGTCTCAAGTTGCTCTAGCATCATGTCATTATCTTCTTTTCCTTTAAATGAAGTACAGTGTATTATGCATAATATATATGAGAAACATTTTTCCTTTTCATGGATAAATGGTTATAATACACTCAGTTTTTTAATCTCAGATTTGACCACTCCAGAGAATCCACCAACTGTAATCTATATCAGAGCCTCTGTCTCTTGCAACCTGGGGTTTCTGTTGAAATTGAGCAATTAGGGAAAAAAGTAGCAAAACATGTTTTGCAGCATTTTCAGATATGGGAAAGGAAGAAGTAAACAATGGAGATGCTAACTCTTCACATCTCTAACACCCCATTTATACTACATTAATACCCCATGTAGGATATACATTCTGCATACACACTCACATAACCCTTTAGATTTCACATTCACATTCTCACATGCATACCCAACCCAAAATAGCCCTGTAGATTCCTAGTGGAAAACAAAGTGTTAGCCAGCAGAACTCTGTCCTGTTGTGAGGCAGTTATAGCCTCTCAGCTGGTCTGATTGAGCTACTTTAACTATATGTATTTTTAAGTCTAGTAAGGACAAGAAAGAAAGGTCACCTGCAACTTTTTCCCTCAGGGCTAAACAAACCGAGGTGTATAGAAACAGGACTCTGAATGGATCATGTTGGCATTTAATTTCTAGATTCAAAAAGCTAAATTTAGAATGTCCTATTGACAATCCAGCATCGAGCAGGAAAGTCAGTGGGCGGGGGGGGGGGGGGGGGGGGAGGAGAAGGCAGAATTTTTCAAGTATTGTGTGGACTCTCCTACAGGAAGTAGAGAAGCATCAATTCCTCTAAAAGCAGATAATTAATGTGTCTTCACCTATCCCAGAGACAGTGCAGATCATGTTAAGATTATAGATTAAATGAGATTGTGCATGTAAAGAGTTAATACAATAGTTGGCATATTGAAAACACTAAATACTCGGTAGCTGTTATTAATCTGGTCAAATTTAATTTATTCCAAACTACTGTGAAGCAGTTAAGACTTACCCGCCCCCCAACCCTTTGAGTTATAAGCATGGTGGAAAGAGACAAAATGACGTCTTTTTGGATTTTGTCCTTTATCTAAAAATAAAGTCATCTGGGGATTTACTCGGAGCAAAGCGTCCACCGAGAGCAGAAGTTCATCATCACCAAGCAAAAGGTACAGTCAGGGTCAGAATAATTGAGCTGACTGGGGGCTGTTGTGTACCTTCCATCACAGCCATGACATTAGGAGACTAAGGTATAAGTCTTGGCTACAGATAAAATAAAAAGCCCTCCCACCCACACCTCAAAACTTAACAGGCTATCCTAAGAGGTCATCATGATCTCAGGAAGTGTTGCTTGAATAAATGAATCTGAATTTGTTTTACTGAAGGAACACAGTGTCATGCCAGATAACATTATTTCTCAGCTTTGGGAGAAATCTTTGAGCATTTGATTTCACTTGGTGGTTTTTTTACTATGGCCATGAAGAACAATCCTTAACCTCTGCATTGCTTGGAATAACATGATCTTATCCTAGACTTATGCTACTAATCTTCCTACATAAGAATCCACCAATGGACCTGGGGACTTAATGGCACTCAAAGAATAAAACCACTTCCTTTGTCTTTGCTAAAAGTCAGTGACCACTGACTCGAACGATCAGAGAGCCAGAGAGATCAATAGATAGAAATGTACAGTTGAACCTGACCACTGCCCACAGCCACAGCATTGGCTCTGGGTTCTACTTTGTTTCTCTTGCAGCTTTTACTGAAGAGTACTTGCGTTTTGAAGACTGCATCAATTTAGAACAGGAGTTGCACTTAAGAAATAATAACATATAATTAAAATATGTCTGATAAGCAAAAATAATTTTTATATTCAGGAAAGTTGCTGAGGCAGCAGATTTTTAGTCATTAGTATATTTGCAAGGTTAAGGTACTATAAGTAATAAAGTCAATAAAATATTTATTTATTTATTTATTTTTCAATTTACATCCACGTTAGTTATCATATAGTGCAATAATGATTTCAGGAGTAGAATCCAGTGATTCATTCCCTATGTACAACACCCAGTGCTCATCCCAGCAAGTGTCTTCCTTAATGCCCCTTGTCCATTTAGCGCATCCCCCCCACCCACAACCCCTCCAGCAACCCTCAGTTTGTTCTCTATATTTAAGTTTCTTATGTTTTGTCCCCCTCCCTGTTTTTATGTTATTTTTGCTTCCCTTCCCTTATGTTCATCTGTTTTGTGTCTTACGTTCCACATATGAGTGAAGTCATATGATATTTTGTCTTTCTCTGACAGACTAATTTCACTTTGCATAATACCTTCTAGTTCCATCTACATTGTTGCAAATGGCAAGATTTCATTCTTTTTGATTGCCAAATAATACTCCGTTGTGTGTGTGTGTGTGTGTGTGTGTGTGTGTATCCATTCTTTATCCATTCATCTGTCGATGGACCTTTGGGCTCTTTCCATACTTAGGCTATTGTTGGTAGCACTGCTGTACACATTGGGGTACATGTGCCCCTTCGAATCAGCATTTTTTATCCTTTGGATAAATATCTAGTAATGCAATTTTTGAGTCATGGAGTAATTCTATTTTTAATTTTTCAAGGAGCCTCCATACTGTTTTCCAGAATGGCTGCACCAGTTTGCATTCCCAACAGCAGTGCAAAAGAGATCCTCTTTCTCTGCATCCTCACCAACATCTGTTGTTTCCTGAATTGTTAATGTTAGCCATTCTGACAGGTGTGAGGTGGTATCTTATTGTGGTTTTGATTTGTATTTCCCTGATGATGAGTGAGGTTGAGCATTTTTTTCATGTATCTATTTGCCATCTGAATGCCTTCTTTTGGAAACTGTCTATTCCTGTCATTTGCCCATTTCTTCACTGGATTATTTGTTTTTTGGGTGTTGAGTTTGATAAGTTCTTTGTAGATTTTGGATATTAACCCTTTATCTGATATGTCATTTGCAATTATCTTCTCCCATTCTGTTGGTTGCCTTTTACTTTTGCCAATTGTTTCCTTCACTGTGGAGAAATTTTTTATCTTGATGAGGTCCCAATAGTTCATTTTTGCTTTTGTTTCTGTTGCCTCCAGAGACATGTTGAGTAAGAAATTGCTGTGACTGAGTCAAAGAGGTTTTTGCCTGCTTTCTCCTCTAGGATTTTGATGGCTTCTGTCTTCCATTTAGGTCTTTCATCCATTTTTAGTTTATTTTTGTATATGGTATAAGAAAGTGGTCCAGGTTCATTTTTCTGCATGTCACTGTCCAGTTTTCCCAACACCATTTGAGGAAGAGACTGTCTTTATTCCATTGGATATTCTTTCCTGCTTTGTCAAAGATTAGTTGGCCATATGTTTGTGGGTCCATTTCTGGGTTCTCTGATCTAAGTGTCTGTTTTTGTACCAGTACCATACTGTCTTGAGGATTACAGCTTTGTAATACACCTTGAAGTCCAAAATTGTGATGCCTTTAGCTTTTGTCTTCTTTTTCAGGATGGCTTTGGTTATTTGTTGTCTTTTCTGGTTCCATACAAATTTTGGGATTGTTTGTTCTAGCTCTGTGAAAAATGCTGGTGGTATTTTGATAGGGATTTCATTGAATATGTAGATTGCTTTCAGTAGTATCAATATTTTAACAATATTTGTTCTTCTAATCCATGAGCATGGAATATTTTTCCTTGTGTGTGTGTGTGTGTGTGTGTGTGTGTGTCTGTCTTCTCCAATATCTTTCGTAAGCTGTCTATAGTTTTCAGTGTATAGATTTTTCACCTCTTTGGTTAGGTTTATTCCTAGGTATTTTATGGGTTTTGGTGCAATTGTAAATGGGATCGATATCTTGATTTCTCCTTCTGTTGCTTCATTGTTGGTGTGTAGAAATGCAACTAATTTCTGTGCATTGATTTTATATCTGCGACTTTGGTTGAATTCACGGATCAGTTCTAGCAGTCTTTGGTGGAATCTTTTGCATTTTCCATATAGAGTATTATGTCATCTGCAAAGAGTGAAAGCTTGACTTCCTCCTTGCTGATTTGCATGGCTTTTGTTCTTTTGTGTTGTCTGATTGCTGAGGCTAGGACTTTCAATAGTATGTTGAATAACAGTGGTGAGAGTGGACATCCCTGTCGTATTCCTGACCTTACGAGGAAAGCTCTCAGTTTTTCCCCATTGAGGATGATATTAGCGGTAGGTGTTTCATATATGGCTTTTATGATCTTGAAGTATGATACTTCTATCTCTACTTTCTTGAGGGTTTTTAATCAGGAAAGAATGCTGCATTTTGTCAAATGCTTTCTCTGCATCTGTTGAGAGTATCATGTGGTTCTTGTCCTTTCTTTCATTCACGTAATGTATCATACTGACTGATTTGCACATATTGAGCCAGCCCTGCATCCCAGGTATAAATCCCACTTGGTTGTGGTGAATAATTCCTTTAATGTATTGTTGGATCTGGTAGTATCCTGTTGAGAATTGTTGCATCCAAGTTCAGCAGAAAAATTGGTCTGTAGTTCCCCTTTTTAGTGGGGTCCTTGTCTGGTTTTGGAATCAAGGTAATACTGACCTCATAGAATGACTTTGGAAGTTTTCCTTCCATTTCTATTTTTTGGAACAGTTTCAAAAGAATAGGTGTTAACTCTTCTTTAAACTCTTCTTAACAGAAGACCGTGGGGGAAACGAAGGAGGGGAAAAAAACAAGTTAGAGAGGGATGGAGCAAACCATAAGAGACTCTTAAAAACTGAGAATAAACTGAGGGTTGATGGGGGTGAGAGGGAGGGGAAAGTGGGTGATGGGCATTGAGGAGGGCACCTGTTGGGATGAGCACTGGGTGTTGTATGGAGACCAATTTGACAATAAATTTCATAATAAATAAATAAATAAATAAATAAATAGTTTGGTAGAATTCCCCTGGAAAGCCATCTGGTTCTAGACTCTTGTTTTTTGGGAGATTTTTTATTACTAATTCAATTTCTTTACTGGTTATGGGACTGTTAAAATTATCTGTTTATTCTTGTTTCTGTTTTGGTAGTTTATATGTTTCTAGGAATTTGTCCATTTCTTCCAGATTGTCCAATTCATTGGCATATAATTGCTCATGATATTCTCTTTTTATTGTTTGTATTTCTGCAATGTTGCTTGTGATCTCTCCTCTTTCATTCTTGATTTTATTTACTTGGGTCCTTTCCTTTTTCTTTTTGATCAGTCTGGCTAGGAGGTTATCAAATTTGTTAATTCTTTCAAAGAACCAGCTCCTGGTTTCATTAATGTATTATACTGTTTTCTTTTTTTTCGATAGCATTGATTTCAGCTCTAATCTTTATTATTTCCCATCTCCTGCTGATTTGGGGTTTTATTTGCTTTTCTTTTCTCAGCTCTTCAAGGTATAAGGTTAGGTTGTGTATCTGAGACCTTTCATGCTTCTTTAGGAAGGCCTGGATTACTATATACTTCCCTCTTATGACTGCCTTTGCTGTATCCCAGAGGTTTTGTGCTGTGGTGTTATCATTTTCATTGGCTTCCAGGTACTTTTTAATTTCCTCTTTAACTTCTTGGTTAAACCATGCATTCTTTAGTAGGATGTTGTTTAGTCTCTAAGTATTTGTTCTTTCCAAATTGTTTCTTGTAGCTAATTTCAAGTTTCGTAGTGTTGTGGTCTGAAAATGTGCATGGTATAATCTCCATCTTTTTGTACTTATTGAGGGCTGGTTTATGTCACAGTATGTGATCTATTCTGGAAAGTGTTCAATGTGCACTCAAGAAGAATGTGTATTCCGCTGCTTTAGGATGAAATGTTCTGAATATATCTGTAAAAACACCCAGTCCTGTGTGTCATTCAAAGCCACTGTTTCCTTGTTGATTTTCTGCTTAGATGATCTGTCCATTGCTGCAAGTGGGATGTTGAAATCCCCTACAATTATGGTATTATTGTCAATTAGTTTCTTTATGTTTGTGATTAACTGATTCATATATTTGGGCTTACCATGTTGGGGGCATAAATATTTACAATTGTTAGGTCTTCTTGGTGGATAGACTCCCTTAATTATGATATAATGCCCTTCTTCATCTCTTGTTACAGTCTTTGTTTTAAAATCTAGATTGTCTGATATAAGTATGGCTACTCCAGCTTTTTTTTTTTTTTTTTTTTGGCATCTATTAGCATGATAGATTGATCTCTGTCCCCTTACTTTCAATCTGAAGGTGTCTTTTGGTCTAAAATGGGTCTCTTGTAAACAGCATACAAGTGGATCTTGTTTTCTTGTCTATTCTGTTATCCTGTATCTTTTGATTGGAGTGTGTAGTACATTGACATTTAGAGTGAGTACTAAAAGATATGAATTTATTGCCCTTGTGTTGCCTGTAGAGTTGGAGTTTCTGCTGATGTTCTCTGGCCCTTTTTAGTCTTTGTTGCTTTAGGCCTTTTGTTTTCTTTTGTTTTGTTTCATCTTTTCTCCCCTCAGAGAGTCCCCCTTAAAATTTCTTTCAGGGCTGGTTTAGTAGTCACAACCTCCTTTAGTTTTTGTTTGTCTGGGAAACTTTTTCTCTCCTTCTATTTTGAATGACAGCCTTGCTGGATAAAGAATTCTTGGCTGCATAGTTTTCCAATTCAGCACATTGAATATATCCTGCCAATTCTTTCTTTCTGGACTGCCAAGTTTCTATGGATAGGTCTGCTGAGAACCTGATCTGTCTGTCTTCCCTTGTAGGTTAAGGACTTTTTTCCCTTCCTACTTTCATGATTCTTTCCTTGCCTGAATATTTTGCAATTTTGACCATGATATGCCTTATTGATGGTCGTTTTTTGTTGAATCTAATGGGAGTTCTCTGTGCTCTCCTGGATTTTGATGTCTGTGTCCTTCCCCAGGTTAGGAAAGCTTTCTGCTATGATTTGCTCCCATAAACCTTCTACCCCTTTTTCTCTCTCTTCATCTTCTGGGGCTCCTATGATTCAGATGTTATTCTTTTTTGATGAGTCACTGAATTCTCCAATTCTTATATCATGCTCTTTTGCCTTAGTTTCCCCTCTTATTTTCTGTTATATTGTTCTCCATAAGTTTGTCTTCTATATTGCTGATTCGCTGCTCTGCTTCATCCATCCTTGCCACTATAGCACTCCTCTGAGATTGCATCTCAGTTATAACCTTTTTAATTTCATCCTGACTAGATTTTACTTCTTTTATTTCTGCAGAAAGGGATTCTATGTTTTTTTCAACCCCAGCTAGTAATCTCATTATCGTGATTCTAAATTCTAGTTCAGTCATCTTGCTTATATCTGTGTTGATTAAGTCCCTGGCTGTCATTTCTTCCTGTTCTTTCTTTTGGGGTAAATTACTTCACTTTGTCATATTGGAGGAAGAAAAGAGAATTAATAAAATTAAAAAATTAAATTAAAAAATTAAAAACAACACAAAAATCAATTAAAGGAAGCTAGATCCTAGGTGTGTTTTTGTCTGGTTGTTAAAGGAAGCTTGATAGAATAGAGAAAAAAGGGAAATAAAAGAAAAGGAAAAGAAGTAGGAAAATATTTAAAAATTTTAAAAAGTGAATACAATAAAATTAAATGAAGAAAGTAAAATAGATTTTAAAAATTATAAAATATATAGTAGAAAAAATTAAGAAAAATCTTTTATATAAAAATGGAAAGTAAAAATAATTTTTTTCTCTTTATTCAAGAATAAGAAAAGAAAAAGAAAAAATGAATAGAGGGAACAGCAAACAGAATTAAATACGAATAAAATTACATCCAGTTTCCCCTAGAAGTCAAACTAGGAAGCACTTTATAGTCCATAAACTAAGCAGACAGAGAGACTTGTGGTGTTCCTCTAGAGCTTGGTTGGCACAGATGGATGGGGCTTAGTGTAATGGATCTGTTCAACACTAGATGGTGCTGCTTAGTCTACAGGGGTGGATCATATCATAATGGTGCACATAGGCATGTATGCACATGCACAGGAGAGATGAAAACGGTATCACCCAGCTTCCCAGTCTATAGCATCAGAACTCTGTGCTCTCACCTACTGGCAATCAAGCACCCCTCCTTTGTCTCCAGTTTCTGTCTACTCCTTGCTTCAACACTGTCTACAACCAAGCCATCAGCCTGGTGGCTCCCTCCCAAATTTTATCTCAGATAGGGCTATGTTTCTAAACCCCTCACTTCTGAGGGCCCTGAGGCTTGTATCCTCTCCAACACTCCAGGAGAGGGTCTGGCCAAGCAATGTCCAGGTGCTGGCCCAGAACATTCATGTGACCGCACCACTGCAGAGGCCCAGAAACTACAGCTAGGTGCTAGCCCACCCCAGCAAAAGTTTGCACAATTGTGCAGAAGCAGCATTTCAAGGATTATGGCAAATCACAACACATATCTGGTGCCCGGCTTTACTGCCTCTAATGTCCTTGTTCCAACACCAGCAAATGTGGCTGTTCTCCAGGGTCCACTGGAACCTTTGCCTGGGGAGAGGCCACACGACCTATACCAAATGTCCTTTTAGCAGGTGAACAGCCTCTCCCCATGTGGCCCAAGGACCTCTCATACCTCATTGTCTGCTCCTGTGGATTCACCCTTCCCACAAGAGCTCCACCAAGTATTGAGCTATGGAGTTTTTGATTCTGCACTCCCCTATTTATAGAGTCTTAATGGTATTGAAACCCTCTCCTTTCTCTTTTCTCTTTTCTCCCTTTCTTGTTCAGTGCCTTGTGGGTGTTTCCACTCTTTCTCTTTCTCTCCAGCTGCTTTCAGGGAGAGTGCTTTCCCAGTACACTGCCCCCCATCTCTGTCCTCTCTCCACAAGCCAAAACAGCTCCCTATCTTCTGCAGCTTCTCTCTTCCCCAGTTAATCTCTCCATGCAGCATACCTGTTGAGTTCTGTGACTCAAGTTATGCAGATTGTTGTGTTAATTTTCAGATCAATTTTCTAGGTGTGCAAAATGGTTTGGTGCTGATCTAGCTGCATTTTAGGGATGAGAGATGAATAAAACTTCCATGCTCCTTTACCATCTTGGCCCCTCCCTTATTTTATAATTTTTTTAGGAAAACAGTAAAAATGAGAAAACTGAAGGACATTCTATTCCATTTTGAATATCCAATAGATGCCAAATTAACCCTTCTTCCTACTGAGGGATACTATTCTTACCCAAAGCAAGCTTTTGGATATCTAGAAGTTATAAAGAACTTGAAATAGGTGTTCATTAACCTAAAAGAGTATTTGTTTGGATGAGAAGGAATGGAATAAACGGAAAAGAGAACATGAAAAAAGTTTAATGACCTGTCATGATGGCACAAAACAGAAAAATGGGTTACACAGTTCTTGAGTATGGGTAAAATAAAAGGAAATGTGTTTTAGAAGTATCAGTGAAGAAGAGAGGGTGGTAATAACAATACTTTGAAAGCTACCTATGGAAAAGTGATAAGAAATCACCAAGGGACTAGTCCTGTTTCTATAGAGGTTCTATGATCTTTGGATTGGAGCATTTTATTTCAGAAGGCAGCAACAATATATGAGCAAAGGCAAGTAATAAACAATCAGTTAAACTGGTGGGACTAAAGGGTTGGTTGCAAGTTAGAAGTATGGAAGCAAACATCCAGGGATTGCCCAAGGCTATTGAGCATTTTTTAATATCCTATTTCAACACTCACCTTAATATTTTATTTTTCCCTTAAGTTTCCCAACCTAGGAAATATCTGCAACCATCCACATAAGTTACTGTGTGTCTTGGGATGCAATCATTTTCTTCTTCCCAGCTGCAAGCCTGAGGCAAGTTTCAAGAAATCATTAGCAGAGGCCCTTGTTCCTCTACTCAGTATTTTGTGGAACTATGGGTCTCTTACATAGACTTCTTGAATAATATACACATTGGGCATCTCGTTCATAGTAAAGTGAAGCTACCCTTTATAAAGAGAATATTACCACTTTTTTTCTATCCCCCTACTTTCTGTCTTCCCCAGGTCTCCAGAAATATGAAGGCATTTATGTAATGTGTATGATGTTTTGATGACAGACAGACAGACAGACAGACCTGGATGTAGTTTCTGACCTAGGGCAAGCAACTTACAGTCTCAGAGCTTTAGTTTTCACATCTACAATATGAGAATAGTGTTTGTTTCATCAGAGTGTTGTCATGAAGAGTATAATGAATTACATTCTTCTGTTTCCTCAACCTAGAAATATATTAAAGTTTCTGCTATCAACTAAAATGCCTGGAAAGTTGGATTTTAAAGGAATGAATGAATGAGAGAAATTAGTGTAAAAGAATAAAAGCTGCTAGGAGACTAGATCTTAAATGTTCTTACCATAACAGCAACAACAAAATGGTAATTATGTGATATGAAGTATGTGTTAACTCACCTTATTGTGGTAATCATTTCACAATATATGTGTATGGTATTATCACAATGTACACCTTAAACTTACAAAATGTTGATTATATCTCTATAAAGCTGGGGCGGGGGGGGGGGAGAAGGAAGACACATTAAAAAAAATTAGTGTAAGAGAAGGTAAAGGAGATTACGACTAAACGCAATAGAGATTTTCTTTAGTTTAGTACATCTTATACTCCAATATTAGACATGATTAAATGGCTTTTATGCTCTTGAGCTGAACTGTACAGAACAATTAAGATTTGTTAGGTGACGATAATTTACACTTTACAGGAAGAGTTAATATTTGACAAGTATGTTATAGAAAGTTAAATTTTTGCTTGCTTATTGTATATTTCAGATGTTTTGCCTTTAATATCCCATAGTGTAAACATCTGTTTACTTTGTATCTTGGCTGCTGAGCCCCTCAAAACTCCCCATTTTTTCCCATTCTGAATCCCTCATAGTTCATGCCCCAGCTGGTTAAACAGTGGGCTTTGAAGGGAAGAGGCAAGTGGGAGGCATCCCCTGAAGGAAGGCCAAGCATCCTCCATGGCCTCCTGTGTCTGTTTGCATCTACTTCTCTCTTGGATAATTGGTGATGGACCTTAAACTTTAATATTCTGCATTTCAGATGTGTTTCATTCCTCTATAAAGTGAACAAACAAACAAACAAACAAAGCAATCTCATTCATGCTCTGCCACATGTGTATAACTGAAAACACAGTGGTCCATCCAAGGCATTTCTGGTGACTTATTTGTACATCGACTGCCCTTGTTAGAAGGTAGAGGGGGGAGTGTAAAGTATCCTCCAAATTGAGAAAACACTTTGAGACCAAAAATGAAGCAAGCAGCCACACACATCTTATACAGTTTTATTCAGGATAACTTACTGACAGGGAATACTGGGCAGAGAAGGATCTGGATGCTGTGCAGCTATTCTCTGCTACATCTGGACCTTAGCATACAGATTTTATAGAGTGAGGAAATGTGCAGACGGCACTGTGGTGAAGTCAAAGGGTCTGCATACACGTAATTGATAGCACTTAATAGACCTCCTGCACTATCTGTGTGTCAGGAGATAGAGAGGAAACTATGTTATCTGTGCTAGTTATCTAAACAAATTTAGGGAAGACCAGAACAAGCCTCTCCACATTCTAGTCAGGACATACATTAACCTCCATGGAACCTGGAGCACAGTGCCCATGACGGAGGTCATTGCACTGACATGAACAAGAGGGAGGGCCAGAGATGGAGTCAATATTGTTACCACACTTACTCTCCATCCCCAACATTTTCTTTGCCTATACATTCTTTACACATCATTCTTCACACATCATTCTTCTGTGATGGCTATAGAGCCAGAACCTGGCTGGCAAGTGACTTGCATTCCTATGCCACAGCAGCAATGTAAACAGCAACATGAGATTAATATACCTAGAAGACAAAAGAAAATCCTACAGGAGAAAACAGGGAGGGAGCAACCTCTTTGACCTCAGCTGTAGCCAACTTCTTACCTGACATGTCTCTAGAGGCAAAGGAAATAAAAGCAAGAATGAACAATTGGGACCTCATGAAAATAAAAAGCTTCTGCATAGAAAAGGAAACAAAACTAAAAGACAACCAACAGAATGGGAGAAGATATTTGCAAATTATGTATCGGATAAAGGGTTAGTATCCAAAATCTATAAAGAACTTACCAAACTCAACACCCAAAATAAATAAATAAATAAATAAATAAATAAATAATCCAGTGAAGCAATAGGCAGAAGACATGAATAGATACTTTTCCAGAGAAGACATCCAGATGGCAAATAGACACATGAAAAGATGTGTCTTTTCATCTTTTGATGATGATGAGTCAACATCACTCATAATCAGGGAAATACAAATCAAAACCACACTGAGATACAACCTCACACCTGTTAGAATGGCTAACATTAACAACTCAGGAAATAACAGATGTTGGTGGGGATGCAGAGAAAGGGGAACACTTTTGCACTGTTAGTGGGAATGCAAACTGGTACAGCCACTCTGGAGACCAGTATGGAGGTTCCTGAAAAAATTAAAAATACAACTACCCAGCGACCCAGCAATTGCATTACTAGGTATTTATCCAAAGGATACAAAAATGCTGATTTGAAGAGGCCCATGCACCCCAATATGTATACCAGTGCTATCAACAATAGCCCAAGTATGCAAAGAGCCCAAATGTCCATCAACTGATGAATGGATAAAGAATATGTGATATATATATATATATATATAGATACACACACACACACACACACACACACACACATACATATATATACACAATGGAATGCTACTCAGCAATGAAAAAGAATGAAATCTTGCCACTTGAAACAATGTGGATGGAATTAGAGAATATTATGCTAAGTGAAATAAGTCAGTTCAAGAAAAACAGGTATAATATTATTTCACTCATATGTGGAATTTGAGAAACACAATAGGTGAATATACACGAAGGAAAGGAGAAATAAGATAAAAACAGGTTGGCAAACCATAAGAGACTCTTAAATACAGAGAACAAACTGAGGGTTGCTGGAGGGGTGGTAGGTGGGAGGACAGGTTAAATAAGTGATGGGCATTTTGGGGATCAGCACTGGGTCATATGTAAGAGATGAGTCACTGGGTTCTACTCCTGAAGCCAAGACTACACTTTATGTTAATTAAATTGAATTTAAATTAAAAAAAAACTTAGAACTATAGTCTCCTAGCAACCCAGTAAAGAAGTCAGTCATCTAGGGGTGCCTGGGTAGCTCAGTTGGTAGAACGTCTGGCTCTTGATCTCAGGGTCATGAGTTCAAGCTCCACATTGGGCATGGAGCATCCTTTAAAAAAGCCATCTAGTGAAGGCATAAGCAAGGGGTTCCCTTTCTGCATATGGGATGTGAACTCAATGACATTACTGTCATAGGATGATGTATATGAACAACATTTATGTCCTATGAGGACATAGGTCCCTTTTTAGGTGGCAGTTAAAATATCTAGAGCCGTGCCATTATAAAACCGCCTTCTCATTTGAGCAGTTCCTTGATTGAGTAGAGAAATGCTTTGGTGAGAATCATTTAACACCTTTGTGTTAGCCAAGGCCTGAATTTCTAATTTTGCTCTAAGACTGGCATATTGATATAGGGAAATAGATGCTAGCCATTCCCACCAGGCCAGACTTTGGCTCCACTGGGACCTTAGGGCTGGTAAGTTATGGGCATCCCAGAAAGAGTGTCATATTTGCGCCCAGGTAAGTGGGAGAAACCTGGGGTGCATCACCCTGTCCATCCATTAGGTAGATATGGCCATAAGTTACTTCCACATATCCAAATTCTGTTTTAAGGGGCAGAGAAAGCCCCAGCTTTTATGGATTTATTTTCTCATCCCATCCAATCTGTATCTAATATTTTATATACTTTTGATAGGAACAGTAGGGCAACCATCCCATACATCAAGGGATGGCAGAGGTATAATTAATCCTGTCAATACATAGAGGCGCTGTTAGTCTTAATATACCATGTTCTGCACATACTCACCCCCCGCCATCCCAAATGTGGTAGTTATTAATAATCTTGAAATCATTAGTTCCCTGCTAAATTATACTGTATTTCTATGCCTTAGTGGATGGTAAGTTAAAAGTAGGAGATGTCTGACTTTTTCTCTGCAGGGCACCTAGCATATCATGGGAGGGTTACTAGACTTAGCCACCATTCTCATTGATGATATCAAAAGGTATCATGCCTGTGCTATCCCTTCTGAGCTTCATAGTGACAGCATTCCACAAATCCAGCAGTTGGAGCAATTGTGGACTTCAGCATAAGTAGTGGCCCATGATAGGAAGGTGTTTCCCATGACAACAGGGAGGCACAGCCACAATGTGAGTCTAGAGGCAATAAGACACATGTTTTACAGGCAATAAATATGGCAAATCGCTATTTACCAACAACCTAGTAGCTTTTTGGTCCCCACAAGCCAATACCACCCTGGCTTAGATTTTTTTTTTCCTGGAGGAATGATACCATAAATTTTGTCCCTTAATACCATCAGAGGGTGTGCCTATATTGTACATTGGTGTTTTTTAGGTTGGCATCCATAATAAAGGCACTTGAGGAGCAAACATCAGAGGTCCAGGAGGGTAGCCTGAGTGTGTGTGTTGGGGCCTGATGTATATGGAACAAGGAGTCAAAGACAGTACCAGAGGTGAGCCCATGGCCCCAAGGGATAAGGGCAATAGGCAACCTCGTGTGGAGTGTGGCCGGGGGTGGGGCGGGGGGAGGCACTCCAAGCCCATTTCCAGTGAACTAAAGTCTTATCAGGTTGGAGGACAGTGGAAACAAAAATGAGTTCTTATAGGCCTCAGACCTCCTGACAATACCTGCATCTGGAGCACTGGAGCTGGGGTGTTGTCTGTTAGGTTTTCATGTGTGATGTCTGTCCAACTGTGGGCATGCATTAATGAGTTGCATCTCTTCTATTAGTTGTGGAGGCCATCCTTTGAGGGAGTTGGCTGGTGACAGTGTCTTTAATGTGTTTGTTATTAGTCCATTCATCCTTTCAATTAGGCCTGCAGCAGTAGGATTATATGGCAGGTGAAAAGTCCATAATATATCCCAGTCCTCTGCCCATTCTTGGACTTTATAGCAGATAATGTATTCCTTGATCACTCTCTATCTGAGGCGGCGTTTGTACATGCCCTCTGGTTTTGTTAATCCTTTTATAGTTGTAGCTTTATTGGTTCTTTTACAGGCAAAGGCTTGTAACAAGTCCTATGGAAATGTCTGCATAGGTCACTGCATATTTGTGCCCTTTTGATACCAGCAAAAGGCCTATATAGTTGGCAATGAAAAACAGGGCATAGAGTCCACCTTGTATGTCCCAGTGTATGGTGCAACAGCCATTGTCTGAGGTGGCATTGGAAGCACTTCTTCTCAGCAACTCATAGATCATTAAAAGTAAATGTAATCTTTTTTTACTATTTCCCAAGTAGTTTGGTGACCTCAGTATCCCAATTTACAGTGGACCCATTCTACTACATCAGACAGGTTAGCATTTCCTTCAGTAAAAGGGCTCCCACCAGAGCTAGAGCATCTGTGTCGTCATTGCCTGGCAATGTGCACAAGGAGTGAGCACACACATGCCATACATGGATGGCTGCACCAGGTTTAGTGTGTACTCCCCAGAAACGTTTCCATAGTTGCACTCCCCACAAGGGGCTATTTAATATAGCTTTGTTTTCTTTCTGCCATTGTGGCATCCATGTTGTTAACCCTTTCCACACTGCTCAGCTCTGAGTGACAAAATTGATGGACATGGGTTTATACATCAATGCAATCCATACTACTCTCAGTTCTGCCCAGTGACTATTTTATTTAGTTCCTTGTTTGAACCAAAATACATCATAATCCAGTTGGATGCCAGAGAAAGGTTAAATAGGTGGGCTTCCCTAGCAACTGCCATAAGGTCTCATGTGTCGGCCTGAGGCAGACCTCTGGAAGTTAGACTAGGCAGACATAGGTGACCAGCCCTAGTAACAAGTACAATTCATGAGACAGTGGGCCAGTATTATAAGTGCTCCTTTGCTCTAGGAAAGCATGCCTTTTCTGTAAGGTGCTTCCTCGAGCACAGACACTCTTAAGGTTTGTTGAACATGTCTTTAATCCATCCTCCGACTGACAGATTAGTCCTTCTGTCTAATGCAAGACATACAGCTAATATCATTGTTTTTCGATGGGACTATACCTGATTTCTGTTCCCTTCCATAACTGAGACCAGAATCCTAATAGGATTTATTTCCCATTATGTTATTGCCACAAGTCCCAGCCAAATCCTTCTGAATATAACCTTATATCTAATTCACAACTCATATCTGGCATTAATGCCCCCAGGGCTAGCACTTATTTTACTGATACTTTTGCCTTTAAGAATGCCAGTAGTTGGTTAGCATTGCAATCCCATCGACTCCTCTTCTTAACCAAGGTGTATGAAGGTCTTAATATCTGTGCTGGATGGAGAATAAAAGATCTCCAGTAACCCAATAAACCAACAAAACTTGTAATTCTTTTACTATTTTAGTGATTGGGAAGGCTTATATTTTATCCATGACCCCCTCTAGCATCACTTTTGCCTTACTGACCATGTGATGCCCAGGCACTTTACTGATTGACCTGGTTATTGGATCTTGTCAGTATTTACCTCCCATCCTCATGACTTTAAGTACTTTTGTAATGACGCAGCTACTTGATACAGAGAGAATAAATCATCCCAAGTTAACGTAACATCATCTATATAATGATAAAACAGTATTTCCTCTGGCAGTATCCATTTTTCCAAATCTCTGGCCACCATCCCATGACAAATTGTTAAACTATGGAGATATCCTTGGGGCAGTGCCTGGAGGCTCCATTTTCTCCCATTCCACATAAAGGTGAATCGGTCTTGGGATTCAGGCCCACACGGAATGCTGAAAAGTGCATTAGACAGGTCTAGTACACAATGATATATCTTAATGGGTTCCATGATTTTCTCAAACAATACGGCTATATTAGGCACCATGTCATGAATGAGCGGAGTAACTTTACTGAGTTCCCTATAATTCATTGTCATTCGCAGGTCCCATTAAATTTCTTTACAGGCCAAGCCAAACTATTAAATGGGCTTTGAGCAGGACTGATTACCCCTGCATTCTCTAATTCTTTAATGGTGGTGGTAATCTCATTATGCCCCACGCCCGTAACTTATATTGTTTTATGTTTATTACTCTCCCAAGAACCAGTAGTTGTATTGGTTCCCATTTTGCATGACCCACAACAACAAGTTTTACTACTTGGATGCACAATCTGAATTCACCTGTCATTCTAGTTAGGTCCATATCCTTTAAAACATCTATGCCCAAAATATACCCAGGAATGGGGTAAATATGGAGTAGAAAACAGCAGGGAGGGAACCTGTCAATATGTAAGCAGAGACTAGTTTTTCTGACCTTGATCATTTGTCGCTCATAACCATCAGTAGCCTTTATTGTTCCCCCAAATTTATAGAGGGGTTAACGTATATAATTGTGCATTCTGTTCCAGTGTCTATTGGAGTTGGTACAGTCTGTTTGTTAATGCAAAACCAATAAATGATTATTTCAATGTGGGGCCTCCAGTCACCCCCTATTGCACACACACTAGTGGGCAATGTTGGCCTAATTCCTGGTCTCTAGAGGTAGCTGATATCAACCCCTGAAATTCCTTTGTTAGCAGAGGTATATGGTGACATATCTGGCCTTTTTGAGCCTTCCTTCAGGGAAGTAAACCACTTTTATTCAGGTAGTGCCTCCCTCAAGGTCAAGAAGACCAAACTGAGTTGTTTGTCTATATTTTCTCTTGGGGTCCCAGATAATATCAAATCTTGCCATAACTGTTTACAGGATGGTCACCCTTTCTGCAATCTTATTGTTGGCAGGATCCTTTGTCTGTTTTTCAACCTGTTTATTTCCCTTATGACAGATTCTTTCAGTCTCACTTATGTCAGCCACCATGGCAGCTATTGAAGCAATGGGTCGATCAACCATAGACACAAAGATGAGTCTAAAGTTCCATACCATGCCCTGAGGCTGACCATAAGATACAGTATTTCATACCAGTGGTAAATATTTCTTCATCTAGGTCTTTAAAATGCTGGGTGTAAATGGCATGTTTTATTCCCAGTTCATGTATGATTTTTTGTATTTTTTCCATAAAGTTTCAGCATAATGAAAGGGAAGTAACATTTCCTTCATTAGGCCAGGTCATCTTAATGCCAGCATTTATCCAATCAATCAGTTTAGCTAAGTGCCCACCATTCTCACCCATGTCTGTGGCATATAATCTTTGTCAAAAGGCAGGTTAAGCAGTGTGGCTGAGGCCATTTTTGACATCTCAGACTCATTTAACATAATACCATCTCCCTCAATATCCCACAGTCATAAGACCTAAGCTGCCACAATTTCTCATTCCTTTTGCCTAAAGTGGATTATTAGCTGTACCAATTCAGTGACAGAATATTTCCTCATAGTCATTTTCTGACTAGTGAGAATTTGTTTGCAGTCACTCCCAGGCTTATGAGTGTCCTGGGTCTTTGTTTGAGTCAAAGGTCATGCCTGTAAATAATTTCCTTCTTCTATGATAATATCCTCATCAGAGAAGTTAGTATTCCAGGGATCCCATTCTTTAGGGTCCCAATTCTCTTGAGATATAATAGTTCTTACCTTACCACACAGTAGTTGGCACTGGTGCATCTTTGGCATCTTATATGCCATAATTTCCAAACCTTCCTCCTGCTGTTGGATTCTTTTGGACATAATGTCTGCAAGAGAGGAACATTCAACTCTTACATCTTTTCTGAAGTCAACGCTTCTCTAGTCTATTCTAATTATTTCCTTACTTGTAATTCCCTTTCCGCTATATCTTGTAATGCACAGAGCCATAGCCAAACGACTGCAGCAATAGCTTATTCACTTTTTCTTTTCCATTTTCTCTTACCTGACTTTTGGATAGGATATCTAACAATCCCTTTGGTATTTTCAAGGTGTCCCCACTCTATTGCTGGTCTGAAATGCTCAAAAAACCTGGCCAAGTCTCCCTACATGAAGGTGGCTGGCCAGCCTGGTATTTCCCCCGCAATGACTTTTCCCCCATGGACAACAGGCTTTCTTCTGTCATGGCCCCTCTACCATTGCTTATTTCATTTTCAGTCTCATCTGGCTGGCTCACCAATTGTCAGAAGGTAGAAGGGAATTTGTAAAGTATCATCCAAACTGAGAAGGCGCTTTGAGACCAAAAATTGAAGCAGGCAGCTCCACACAGTTTACACAGAGTTTTATTCAGGGTAACTTAATGACAGGGAGAATTGGACAGGAAAGGATCTAGATGCTGTGCAGCTATTCTCTGCTAAGTCTGGACCTTAGTGTACAGACTTTATAGAGTGAGGAAACGTACAAAGAGTATTGGGGTGAGTTCAAAAGGTCTGCATACATGTAATTGATAGTTAACACTTAACAGACCTTGTGGCACCATCTGTGTTCCAGGTGATGGAGGGAAACTGTATTAGTATTGGTTACCTAACCATATTCAGAGAAGACCAGAGCAAGCTTCCCCACGTTCTGGTAAGGACATACATTAACCTCCAAAGGGCCTGGAACACGCAACCCTGAGGGAAGTCATTGCATTGACATTAATAAGATGGAGGGCCAAAGATGGAGTCCGTGTTGCCAGTACTCCTATAGCCCTCCTTTCTGGGCTAGTGTTAGCATAATATTCTGGGGTTGTATGTAGTAGAAGGTATTATTATTCCCAGATCACTTTCCCAAACTAACATTTAAAGGCTGCAGCAAGGTGAGCTCAGAGATTTTATATACAGTGATGGGAGAAGAAAAAGCTAAAATGAGAAAATGTGGAGTCAAGATCCACCCCAGCTACTACTTAGCTGGATGATCTAAGTCATATTATTTCACCTCTCTAAAATTCTTTTTCCTCATCCATAGAATAGGAGGAGTTGACCTAGTTGATCTCAAAGGTCTTTTCCAGCAGCAAAATTCTATAGTCAGCAAAATGTCTTACAACTGGGCAAGCAGACACTAGAGAAACCCCGTATTATTTCTCCACTTCTAAATTTATCACTTCAGTCATCAACAAGACATTGCCCAACATAAGGGAGCTGAGTTAGGCATATTTAATAGCATGGGAGTTGTCTCAGCCAAGTTAGGAATGTCAGACTTTCACTCAGGTGTTTGGTCACAGCTGAAGAAAAGCAAAGAGAATGGAGGGGTGCAGCAAATCCTGAGTGTCCCAATTTCAGCTTACCTTGCATAAGAGCAAGGAAAGGGTAAGAGGGCATCCTTTTTCAGACAGTTTCTATATCGCAGCAAGGCTCCAGCCCCTCACTGCCTTCTGGCTGCCCAGTAAATAAAAGAAGTAAACAGCCCCCATGTTCTGCACCCCTCCCCAACCCCAAACCCTTTAAAGGTGATTGTTTTCTCACCCCCTTTGGAGTCCAATCCAGGATACAGGCCTTTCAAGTATAAAAACGTACTTCCAAGTCCCAACTTCCCAGCAGTGCGGAAGAATCCTAAGAGGTTAAGAAGAATGAAGTTTCTAAAACCTATGTGCCTGAGAGTGCTTAGGCATTCTTCCTAACACAATAGATCTGGTTTTGTGTGGTATACAGCAAAAACAGACACATCTAGAAGTAGCAGTGAGCAGCTCTGTCTGCCTATAAAAGAGATTCTTATCTCTCTAGTTTTTCTAACTCTTAGAGGTAATAGAAGGAAATACAATAAGAGAGAGGAAGGAAAAAATAAGAGAGAGGAGGAGAAAAGCTGCCCATCAATTCTTCCTCTAGATTTGGATTATGTTAAAGAAAAAATTACTCTGAAATTTAATAAAATGGTAAGAAAAACTTTATTCAAAACTGTTGCTATACATGTCGAGACCATCCCAATACAGAAGTGAGATTGAACTCAACTCCAAATATAAGAACAAGTGAGAATTTATAGCCAATAATCAGGTTGGGACAAGAGATTGGGTTGCAGGGGAGGTTGTCAGCAGCTCAAAATTACTAAGAAAAGACGTCAAAGATTAAGTAGGATTTCTTGCTGAACTGACCTAACAGGATTCTTGGTAAAGGCAGTCCAAGACAATCAGATATCAAAGTGGGATAATAGAGGATAAGGAATTTGATCAGATATTGAGGGTGATCAGGGTAGGGGAATTCTCTCTAAACTGACTTAGCAAGATTTTGGTGAAAACCAGGCTATGCAGTTATAGCAAGGACAGAGGCCAATGTATTGTTCAATTTTGGCAAGAATCCTGCTAAATCAGGATTCTTTAGCCAGAATCCCTTACCCTTGATATCTGGTCACCCTCAATAGATGAACATCCTCTACCATCCCTCAGGTGATGTCCAATTACCCTGGCTTGCCTTCAGCAAGAATCCTGTTAGGTTGGTAGCCAGAATTCCCCCCCTTATCCCTAATGTTTCTTTTTAGTAATTTTCCATCCACTGACCCCCAACTACTCCTTCCTTGTCTATAAATTCCCACTTTTCTTTGTTGTATTCAGAGTTGAGCCCAATCTCTTCCCCTTACTGTAAAATCTCATTGCCATGGTTTCTTTACCTATCTTGATGGTCTTGAGAAAAATTGTCCTAACACGTGTCATGAACAATTTTTTCATTAACAAGTCTTCCAATTCTCTAAATCTTCCATATCTTTGGGGACGACTTTCTCCTTCTTGCTCTCATTCTCCTTCTCCTTCCCCTCCTTCTCCTTCTTCTCCTCCCCTTCCCCCTCCCACTCCTCCTCCTCCTCTTCCTCCTCCACCTCCTCCTTCTCTTGCTTCCTCTCCTTCTTCTCCTTCTTCCGCTTCTCCCTACTTTCCTTCTTCCCCTTCCCCTCCTTCTCCTTCTTCTCCCCCCCTCCCCCTTCCACTACTCTTCCTCCTCCTCCTTTCCCTCCTCTTTCTTCTTCTTCTTCTTCTTCTTCTTCTTCTTCTTCTTCTTCATTATCATCATCATCATCACTCAAACTCTTATGTTTTCAGAGCTGCCATAGTCACACAGTGATCTTATGAAACTTATTGACTTAATGGCTCTTTCTTTCTTTCTTTCTTTCAAGTGTTTGTGCTTTGGATTTGTGGAGTTTAGTTCTCTGGACATCCTCTTCTCAAGGTGCACTTGGAGTTTACACATTCTATGTGTGACATAGAAGAAATTTGGCCTTTTACTCTGTGCCAGACACCATGCTAGAAGACATACATGAAAAAGACACAGCTCCTGTCCTTATGAAAAAAATCTTTTTTCCCCTTATGGAAAACTGATGTTTTGTGGAAGAGTCCACATAAATGCATTACTCTGTTTTCTCTTCAATTTCCATGTCAGAGAGATTCTTCATCAATGGAAAGGGAATTTATGTTTTTTTCTTTTTTCAAGATAATACTCAAAAAGCTTTGTTGAAGAAAGGCATTTTCAGGGCAATTTTGTATTTTTTTTAAGCCAAAACACCTGTGTACCCTTCAGCTGTCTGACAGCCCTTGCCCTGGGGAAGCTGAAGGCCAAAGGACACTGACTGCTGCTAGCCTGCTAAGCACCCAGCACAAGCTTCTGCCCCTGGGAGGCATTCAGTAAATATTTGTGGACTGACAGAAATCTGCAGGTCAGTAAGGATGTGGCTTTGTCATGCATCCAGGTGAGCTGGAGATGTCAATACAACAAGTGAATGGAATGGAGAAGAATCACTGGAAAATAAGTTGGTACAAGTCTAGAGGAATATAAAGTAAGAGACAAAAAATGGTATCAATTATATTTTCTAACTTAATAAAAGTCATTAAGAGGACAGATTACACAACTGATGAAAATGAGTTTTCCTCTTTTTTAAATCATCAACATGAGGATCCTGTAATTTATTGAAGCATCTGTCCTCCTTATAGCCTTGTGCTATGGACTTTGAAGAACATATTAAAATACTATAGCTTGCCTGACAGAATAAACATGACATATTTTCTAGACAATAAAGTTTTACTTAAAAATCAAATTGGGGAGCATCCACTTCTGGAAAGATGGAGTAGACAGATTTATCCCTATTTTTCAAGAAAAATGCAATTATAAAACCCAATATGCTATATATAAAATAAACTCTAAAAGTTGGAGATAACAGACATTCTAGGTGGGGACTTCAGGATATGGAGAAAAACATGGTCATAAATTCCCTGGGTTTTGGTTTTCATTTTGTTTCTTAAGGGATATTTTGTTTGCTTGTTTTTGCTTTTTATATATCCTAGACTTGGAGTTTCAAAAGCTGTAAACTGGAAAGGCCAATGGACATAGACAAAAGAAGCCCCAACAAAAGCCTGCTCTCTCTAACCAAAAGACCAAGAAAGAGGTAGAATCTCAAGACAAAACACTTTTAGACAATAACTGTTCTACTCCAGCTAAATACCACAGGAAAAACTGGTTCCCACCCACTCATTCCAGCAAAGGCCAAGTACAGAACCTCCAGCATTCATGTGGCTGTAATGAGATGCCACAATATCCCTGCCAACGTGTTGTCAAAGAAGGCCAAGTAGGGAAGTGAGATTTTCATCCCCACTGATCAGTAATGTGCCCCCCACCCCACTCCCTGTGTGTAAGTGGAGTCCATGTGGAGAGCCTGGACTTCCACACTCACTCCATAGTAATGAGAACCCTCTCACCTCCACAGCTGGGTTGGTGTCAAACAAATAGGGCAGGTGGTACTATAACTGTTGGACATCCACAGGTAAAAAAGAACTGAGCACCAACTAAGTCTAACATATTGTACAAAAATTAATTCAAAATAGATCACAGACTTAAATGTAATATCTAAAACTATAAAACTTTTAGAAAAAAAAAAAGTCTTCATGATCTAGGGTCTCAGCAAAGTGTTCTTAGATTTGACACCAAAATCATGGTCCATAAAAAGAAAAAAAATGCATAAATCTGACTTTGTCAAAATTAACAACTTCCACTTTGTGAAAGGTCCCATGAAAAAGATTAAGACACAAATTAGAAAGTGAGAAAAACCACTTATTTAGCAAAGGACTGAAATCTAGAATATATAACTGACTCTGAATATTGAACTGTAAAAGACAAGCAAACAAAAACTACAATTAAATGGACAAAGAAATTGACAGACATTTCAGTGAGTAGGATATATAGATGGCAAATAAGCATGAAAAGATGTTCTGTATCATTAGTCATTAGGGAAATGCACATGTAAGCCACAATGAGGTATCAGTACACATCAATCAAAACAAATAAAAAAGCTATTGCAACACCAAATGTTGGCCAGGTTGTGGAGAAACTATTTACTCATAGATTGCTGGTGGGAATATTAAATTAATGTCGCCACTATGGGAAAAAGTTCTGCATTTTCTTTTAAAAAAATTAAACATACAGATACCATATGCCCTAGTGATTGTACTCCTGGGCATTTACCCCCGAGAAATGAAAAGTTATGTTCATGTATAAACCTGTTCACAAATGTTTACAGCAGCTTCATTCACAATAGCCAAAAACCAAAACTATTCAGTGGGTGAATAGTTAAACTGTGGTATATTTATTCCGTGGAATACCTATTCAGCAAAGAAAGGAATAAACTGATATACACAGCAACCTGGGTGATTCTTCAGTGACTTAAGCTGAATGACAAAAGCCAATATCAAAAGTTATATACTGTGTAATTCTGTTTATGTAACACTTTTAAAAGGACAAAATTATAGAAATGGAGAACATACTGGTGGTTCCCAGAGCTAAAGAAGGGGTGGAAATAGGAGGGTGGTAGGTGGCTATAAAAGAGCGACATGATGGGGCGCCTGGGTGGCGCAGTCGGTTAAGCGTCCGACTTCAGCCAGGTCACGATCTCGCGGTCTGTGAGTTCGAGCCCCGCGTCAGGCTCTGGGCTGATGGCTCAGAGCCTGGAGCCTGTTTCCGATTCTGTGTCTCCCTCTCTCTCTGCCCCTCCCCCGTTCATGCTCTGTCTCTCTCTGTCCCAAAAATAAATAAACGTTGAAAAAAAAAAAAAAAAAAGAGCGACATGAGGGTCCTTGTGGTGATGGAAATGTTTTGTATTTTAACTGTATCAATGTTGATTGTCCTGATTGTGTTATTATGCTATATAGTTTTACCACTGGAGGAAACTGGGTGGAAGTTTCACAGGGATTTCTGTATAATTTCTTACAACTACTGGTGAATTTAAAATGAACTCAACATTTAAGAAAATAATTTAAAAAATCAAGTGGGAGGGTGGAAAAGTTAGAGGAGACATTGCTTGCATTAAAACACACCGATATATATAAGGCTAGAATGCAAATTTTCCCTGAATTTTTAATAAAACATGAACATCAAAAACATTTTACATTTGAAATTGTATTGCAGACCCCAGGAAAGCATTTGTGTGACTGTTTCCCAGTGTACTGGGTGAAAAGCCTTCAGGAGTGCTAGGTGGAAAGAAGGGAGGATTTAGAGAAATACTTGGATTCTACTTTTTATTACCAAGGGGACTTTCAATATTTTACTTAATTTCTTTGGGCTTCTGTCCCTTCCTCTGCAAACTGAGAATACTAAAAATGTGTTCTTCCTTCCTTCCCAGGGTTATTATAAGGATCAAATGAGAGAAAATGTATCTGTAACCTGAGAAAGTGTTGTTATTATTAAGGTAAATACTAATATGAGCACACTGTATCTAGGATTTAGATATGTTAACAAGCAAAAAATAGCCAACCTAAACATATTAGGGCAAAGAGTAGGATAAATATATTTGTGTTAGTGAAACACAGGTGCTGTAAATTTATGTAGAAAGAGTAGGCTAAAGAAAAATTACCTCCTCTCTAATAAACATCTCATAAAGTATATTGATCTTTACCAGAATCACTAATTTTCAGCCAAAACTGATGGAATGCAGATGATCTCTTTTGTTTTTTAGAACATTTTCAGTTTTGTCTTTATGGCACCATCTCCCAAAAAAAACCAATAGAGGAGGCCTTCAGCCTATTAAACTGCTACTGCTCATTCTAATAAATGAGGTACTTCTTGATTTAAAAAAAAAAAAATAGTGAATAGAAACCTACAGATTGAACCAACACATAGGTATAGGAGTGTCCAAGGCATATTTATGGGGAATGTGGAAGTGGTGGGAATCTTCTATTGCTCCCACAAAAAAAAAAAAAAAAAAAAAAAAAAGACAAGTGTTAATGTCTACGTTACAAGTCTAATGATTACCAAATGAGCAAGAATAAACACCTGGGCATTTGACACTGGAATTATTCATTTAATGAGATCTTTCAACTTGTTCTTATTAGGCTCATAATTCATGACAGAATCAAGCAAAGAAAGGATCACTTGCATGATTGTGTAGACTCAGAGAGGCCAAGATGGAGAACTAGCAGAAATGCGGGATCTGCCAGGTGGGCAGAAAATCAGAAATCTATAACCAAAATTTGGAAGTCTGGAAGGCATTTGGCATAAGAAATCTATGTCATTGGGATGATGAAAGAGAGATCAAGACTAAGGGAGGATGAAGAGAAAAGACTGTGTAGAAAAAGCTCACTCCTCAGTCCTAGACAGATGTTGAACCTAGACAGGCCATCAGGACAGGGAAAAATATGTATAGGAACACAGGAATCCAGTTGTTACCAGAATTAGGGTCTAAGCTAAGACTCTGAGAAAAAGTTATACTATTTAAATTTAAGTACAAGATCATGGGAGACACAACAAACAGCAAGGATGACATGGGTTGCAATCCTGAAGAAGGAACTAGAGCACCTTCTGTCACTCCACTGGGGGTAGGAGGAATTCGATGCCTGGGGCAAGGTTGATCATTTAGGTAGGTGGGACCTGAAGACAGGCAAGCCATAAGTGGAAGGGACTTCAGAAAGGAACTTGTAAAGGCTCTGATGTAAATTTATTTTCTGCAAATCCCATATCTAAGATGACTCTAAATTAATACTTTTTTCACTAGAAGAGATGCAATATTAACAGTAATCAGAGTAAAATTACTACTTCTTGTCCTTTATTTTTACGTTTCTTTTTGGTGCTATGGTCATAGTAGAAATAAGGTCTATGTAAATATAAGGTCAAGCTATGAGCAACTTCAAAATAGGCTTATGGAGGATCTGAACAAGAGTCCACCTCATCCTCCACTTTGTTAAATACCAAGGTAGGTTCATGCATTTGGGTTTTTGCCAATATGGCTATTTGCAATGTTTACTCTGAGCCTTACAGATAGACAGATTATATTAGCAGTTTCATGTTAGCAAGGTAATAGTAACATAAGAGATGATAAGTCTACACTTGAATAAGCTTGGTGAAACATGATTTTGTTTGGAGTATGGAGTAAACTAATATCATTCCATTGGATGTTGGGGGGTGGGTGTATAATGCTGGTTAGGTGATCCTTTTCCCTAAGAATATGTAAGGAATGTTTCCTTATCTTCTCCTCATGGTTACATATGCTGGCCTCAAATCTCCCCATGAACTAAGTGCAGGTTGCTAACACCCTTTTAAAATTCAAGATCCATGTATAGGCAGTCGAAGTCAGCAGTGACATGGGACAAGGCTATATTGTCTGATTCAAAACTACCCAGCAAATGTCATGGTGATCTTCAGTATAAGAAGACTTTGAATAGTCCCCAAATGGTGCCATGTCCTATTCAGCAGTAGCTGGTGCATATACCTTTCTTTGTCCTCAGCAGAATGCTTTGGACACAAATCTGTGATTTTGCTTTGATTGGAAGCTAAATCATTTCATCAAAAAACTTTTCACTATGAGTTTATACTGTACTCAAAAACCAGTTACCAATTACTAGGGAACTACCTTTTGCTGTTTTAGTGTTCCTAAGTGAATTTTCTTTCATGTGGTCGGACAGATCTGACAGGGGAAGTAGACTGCAGTGAGCTTGAGGGAGACCAGAAAGACAGAAGATGGGTAAGGAAGATTAGGAATGGAAATTGGAGCTGATGTCAAAACTAAAAAGAAACTATATTCAACTGGGAGCAACAAGACTTGAAAGGGTGACTGTAGCAAATAGCATCGAGTGTTGGAGTTGCTTAACAGTATAGGAAACCAACCCACTGGTGCAGTTTTTGTAAGAAAGGGTTTTGTTTTTCATATTCAAATTATTCTGATACTGTGCTAACATTAAATTATTAGGATTATTGTTTACCTCTTTACTTAGGTTCTTCTACATAGAACCAACTAATAATTTATAAGCCTCAAAAAGTTATTTTGCTCATTCTTTGAAGTCAAACTAACAAAGACATAGCTTACCTCCTCTAATGTAGTTTAATATGTAATACCTATTGGACCACATGTTATGTCTGAGCTCTCTTGGAAAAGCATGTCTAAAACAAAGAACAGAACTTAACATGCAGTGAGCACCTGCTGTGTGCCAAAAACTGTCCCAAACTTTTTTTTTAATTTTTTAATGTTTATTTATTTTTGAGAGAGAGAGAGACAGGCCGAGCATGAGTGGGGGAGGGACAGAAAGCGAGGGAGACAGAATCTGAAGCAGGCTCCAGGCTCTGAGCTGTCAGCACAGAGCCTGATGCAAGGCTCAAACCCACGAACCGTGAGATCATGACCTGAGCCGAAGTTGGACGCTTAACCGACTGAGCCACCCAGGCGCCCATGTGCCAAACTCTTTATACATAGTAATTTATTTAAAGCCTTCAGCAAGCAAAGCTATTAGCTTTACTTTACAGATGAATAAATTAAGGCTTTGATGGTTGCAGTAACTTGCTCCTGGATACACAGCTAGTAGGCGAGAGAAATGGGATTCCAAAGTTAACGCTCTTTCTGCTCTTCCATGCTTCTCCCTCTTTGGATCACAGAGCTGTGAACTGCCTGCTCTTTGAAGTTTACTCTTTAGATAGCTACATGTTGCAATAACTATGATAACAACTAATAATAAAGTTGGTCTCATAGCAATCCTACACCCAGACAACATCTGATTCATTTAAGTCATTTGCTCTCCAGAGCAATATTATTTTCCTCAAGACTTACATGCAAAAACAATAAAAGAAAACTGAGGGGAAATCAAGTGTAATCTCAGCACCATGCTTAATAAATGCTGGTTGCAGATAGATGAAATGGAATAAATGAAAGTAACTTCACTTAGTTACCTCTGCTCTCCCAAAGACAAAGTGACACATGTTATAAATGGCAGAGCTCCATCATCGAATGCATTTCTGGCATAATACTGAAGGAGAGAATCACAGAGCAACATTCCCTGGGCTGGTAACCTCATCAGCTCTTTCTTCCTTTTGGCACTGGCAAAAGCCTGTAATCTGGATGGGAGCTGTAATTGCTTTCCATAAGGTCCCAGCACCTGTTTCCAGGGTCCAGTGGTCAGATGAACAGACTGAATGCCAAAAGTCGTGTTTGCTATTTCTAGTTCTGCCATCACCTCGTGACCTGGGCATTATGGCTCTCCCTGACCTGATCCCACCTCCCCAGCATTCTGTAAGTCAAGAATTCCTAGTATTTTCCCACTTCCAGAGCTCCCTCAAAGTATCCTTCAGGCTTTTGATTTCCTGTCACCCTAGAGTGGGAGATGGTCCTGTGGAACCACCAGGATGAGTTCTTTCCTTGGGAACTGCAAATGCCAATTCAAATGAAGGCAATGAACATCTTGACATCTTTTGCTGTGTTCTCAATGCTGAGCTTCCAATCTATTATAAATATGTGACTTCTCTATGTAAGACTGTATTTTCTATAGCACATGTTCCCAAGTATGCTCTATACAGTGGCACTGCATGTGACTTTAATAACTCTCAAACCCTTTTCCTGGTTTTGTGTTACTGACTCAATAGCAAAGGATCAATTTATATTAAAGACCAAATATTAAAAATTCTAGGGAGGACTCTGGGGTATCTATTTTAGAATTTAATTGAAATAAGTGTAATGTTGTTCACAGATGAAAACCCGAACAGGTATATTTTGGAGGCTTGTAATGATAGCTCTGTGTTGTGAAATGAAACCCAGCAGGGAGGAAAGTAAAACATTGATTTTTTTCAGGATGCCATGTGTCTGTGCGCTAAAGAATGCTTCCCAATATCATCACTATCTCATATTAGAGCAACTGTGAGTTTCCTGTCTTTTGAAGTACCTAGGAGAAAAAGATGATGCTTTTATTGTCTCCCCATATCCCAAACTTTTGAGAAACTTTTTAAAGCTAATAGAGATAGATCCCAACCTAGAAATGGGTTGTATTCCAAAATGCATTTTTGGTTGTTCTTTGTACCCTCAAATGTATTTTCTCACAAAAGTAAGATTCTACTTGATGATTAAATTACCAGGAAAGCCATACAAAAAAAGCACTTCTTCCGTGATATGCTTGAAGTATACTATGTATCCACTATGTGCTAGGTAAGAGCTGGGCCCTGAAGACCCACAAAAAATTTCTTCAAGGATTTCACATTATTGTGAGAAAGATAAACTGTTAAGAGTACGCAGTATTCAATATGGGGGGTGGGGGGTAGATGCTATGAAAAAGATTTGCAAAAATGCCCTAGAAGTCCAAGGAAGGGACCAACTAAATCTATTTGAAAGACAAGAATATGAAGTCAGAGCATGTGTGAGTGCAGAAATAGAGAAGTGCAGTAGCATGGCATATTTGGAAACGTGCAATAATAACACCTGGGGAGTGGTGAATGACAAGGGTGGCAAGGTAGGCAGGGCAGAGATGTGATGGATGAGGAGAGGTTTATCCTGGTGGTAATGAGGAACCATTGAAAGAGTGTCTCCAATGGACTGGAATGCTGAGATTTTCATTTTAGAAAGATCACAGTGATATGAAGGGTAGATCTGGGAGAAAAGAGAGAGGAGAACAGGACACAGATTAAGAAGTGTTTCAAAATTTTGCTAGCCTAATAAAGTGAATTGTAAGGTATTTCCTGTGCAGGAAATAATATAAATATAAATAGTAAAAATATAAATGCAGGTGTAATATGGTAAATTTGAATTGTTTTTATTATTTTATTTCTTAAATGTTGAACGGAGCTCTCCTACAATTTCACCTGAGCCTGGTGTTTTCTTTATGCAAAAATTGAAATCTACCAGATAAATTTCGAAAATGGTTATAAATTATCAATCGTTTCTCTTTTTTTCTTTTTATTTTAGAGAAAGAGAGAGAGTATGCATGCAAGTAGGGAAGGAAGGGGGAAGAGAGAGGGAGAGAGAGAGAGAGAGAGAGAAGGAAGGAAGGAAGGAAGGAAGAAAGAAAGAAAGAAAGAAAGAAAGAAAGAAAGTCAGTCAGTCTTAAGCAGGCTCCATGCCCAGCATGGAACCTGATGTGAGACTCAATCTCATGACTGTGAGATCATACTCTGAGCTGAAATCAAGAATCAGATGTTTAACAAGCTGAGCCACCAAGGTGCCCCAAACTATAAATATTTTTACTACTTCTTCTTGAATCAGTTTTGCAAAGTTATGTTGTTTTAAGAATTTGAAATTTTTATCTAAATTTTTTAAGTATTTTATATAATGTTTTCTAATTTCCCAATAAATAGTTCCTAAAATAAATATAATACTTCCTCATCTTTTTAATCTATGGTGACATCTGATTTTTGACTAGCATCTGTAGTCATAACCACTTTTTATTCCTGTTATTTATTTGTTTCTCTTTTATCTTTTTCACCACTCTTAACAGATCATTTTCAGTCTTTTTAAAGAACAAATTTTTAGTTCTGTTGATCTTTTCTATTATTTGCTTCCTATCATGTCCTTTTCCAATAATTTGGACTTTTGTTTCTATTATCATTTCCTTTTTACTTTCCAAGTTTATTATCCTTTTTTAACTTCTAAAAATACATACTGAGTCCATTTTTATAGTTTATTTCTTTATAAAATAAACACCTAGTGTTATAGTTACCCTCTAAGAATTGCTTTAAATGAAACCCATTGGAGTTGCTTTGTGGTATTAGTTATTATTGTTCATTTTTATTTTATTAATAATTATACTGTTGTATTTGATTTACTTATAATTTCTAAATGGAGAGCGTTTTTTTCCTAGTTAAATTTTGTCACTAATTTCTAATTTAATTGCATTTTGACCAGAGATTGTGACTGATCTGTGGATACCAGTCCTGTTCACTGAGATTTGCCTTTTCATTCTTGAATATGCTCAATTTTTGTAACAATTTAATGCTTTTAGGAGAATTTCCATTCTCCACTTGTTAGGTAGGATATTCTGTGTATGCCCAGGAATTAATTTTAGTTGCCTCATGGAGATAAGACAATGTGTTGAACACAGACCACAATAATGGAGAAAGAAAGAGGATGTATTGGAGATGTATTTAATAAATTGTATTTGGTAATTAACTGGATGTTGATATTATGTAATTTAAAATCTAGGGTGATTTAACAATATTTTTATTTCTATTATTTAGTGGACTTAGATGTTGTATATTGAGACAGAAGACATAGGTGGATAAACTGGTTTTGTGGGAATGGGATGAGAAGTTAGGCTTTGAGGTGTTGCTTTTGAAATGCCAGCATGACATCCAGTATACATGTAGGAGATAGTGGGAAATAGGTATCCATAGCTCAGAGAGAGACCTGGCCTTGAAACACTATTTTGGGAAGCATCCATATCAAGGGGGTAATTGCAGCCCAAGTAAAGTAAGTAGAATGAGAAGAGAAGGCAGCCAAGGACACACTTTGAAACCCATAAAAATGTATTATTATACATATGCTTTCCTATCTATTATTTTGCAGCTAAATTGGCTAAAGGCAGCAATTATGTACGTTGCTGTTGGCTGCCATTACTGACAGTTCAAACCCAGACCTGGAATGTTTCTAGTGGCAGAGCCGCCAAAGGTTTGTCCAGAGTAGCTAAAAGCAGTGAATGCATTGGATAAATGTGCTCCTGCTGCTTCAGCTTCTCTTGCTAAGTTTGTATAGATGGGCCTGCTACTCACAACTCAACTGAAGTTGAACACAGAGGGGTGGAGAAAATATGTGTGGGTTGAGAAATAGAATGCTCTTTTGCCTTGTAAAATTGGGAGGAGGGAAGGTAAAAATCTCAGCAAGGAAGATTCCAAATAAATAAGAAAATAGTTTACACTACACATTTGTGAGTCAGGGATCTATTGCCATAAGCCAAAATCAACTGTTTTCATCTTGATGCAAAATCCACTATGTTAGTGTCATGGGCTCAGGAAGGCACCCAAAAAGAGAATCACAGTTTTCTCCAATCCACCATTGTTATTTCACTTTCAGCTTTTCCCTCTATGCTGAAGACAAAGAAGAGGAATCAAATCAATGGGGCCGCAAACTTCTTTTTTTTGGTTTTGTGCCTGCTCATTTATTCTTCCATCCTATCGCCATACAGAAAAGGAGCAAATGTAGATGATCCTCAAACCCCTTCACCCCGTAGGTGAAGCTGTTACTCTTGTCCTGACTCAGTTTTCTCGTCTGTAGAATTTAGGCTTAGTAAGTAGCATCTGTAACTCTCTAATCTGTTGGATTTAGGGAAGACTAGTAATGAAACAGATATCCTAGGAATAAATTGGTTAAATAGAATTCTATATCCAGGTTATTTATCATGCGTAGAGCACCACTGTGAGGAAATAAAAATTGTAATCTGTAGAGGTCCTTTATCCTTTGTTCTGCCTTTCACATCTTAAGAAAATAGGACATTCCTAATGGTCATCAGAAAGACCATATTTCAGTGTGGGAGCTGGGCCTCTCCCTCTGAAGTAAATTAGATGTGAATAAATATAGACTGATGCTATTTTTAGAGAATTCTGTTGTCAATAGTAAGCACAACTTAAAGTGGAGCCAGATGCCATGTCCCCTTTTCAGGATGTTTTAAGAATCTAGATTGTTGCTGACTGTACAAAGTTGATGTTTGGACTATGTATAGAGATAGATACCAAATCATTCTAATCAACAGAGTAAAACCGTATAACATTTAGATTTCATGGCACTTTGACAAATAAGATTTAGTGGATGTGCAGGATTGAGTTATTGAAATAGCTCTGTCTACACCTTTTATTGAATACTCATTGTGTTCCAAGGACATGGTTTAAAAATAGACATCAGACAGTTATGCATGCAAGGGTAATCACAGCTCTCCTCATAATAATCTTTAAAAATTACCTCTCTCTTATTCACCAAGGAAAGTAGACTCAGTGATTTATAGGAACTGTGAATGCTCTGCTCTGCCTCTTCTTTCCTAAGTAAGGCATCCTTCCTTTATGTAATTCATTTTCTGGAGTGTTTCCTAGGAAGGCAGTGCCCTCTGAAACAAACAGGTGTTGAAGTAAATCTGATGCAAATAAGGACTCCTGCTGTCACAGAGACACATGCTTTGTACCTATATAAATGTATTTCTCAGAAAGTTCTCACTGTTGAGAAAAACCATTTGAAAGGAAGCCGAGCTAGCTAAAAATGTTATTCTTTGTACCCTGAATACATCTGCTTCTGCTTCAGATTGGCTGCCTTAGTTGTGTGTGTGTGTGCGTGTGTGTGTGTGTGTTTTACATATTAAAATGAGGCTTCTTTTATCTTTTTCTATGATTTCAGCACAATTCTTCCCTTTGGGTTCTAGATACTGAAATAATTTGTCTATATTTATATTGTTGTGCCATCTGAGATGCCCATGGCTATCTGCATTGATGTGGGGCTTCAAATGACCATTGCCTGACAGTCCTTGACATCTGAAGCCCACAGTCAGAGTGAACAAAGAGAATTTCACACACACTAGTTCCTCTCTTGCCTTGCTCAAGTTTCCTTTGTGGCTATTACGTGGAGTGATTACCACTACAGATTTCCCACAATATTCAAACAAGGAAAAAACCTGTTCCCCATGTCTTTCAGTTTTATATTAACTGAGGTCTGCCTGATAATCACACCAAGAAAGGATGGATTATTGTCCAGTCACTAGGTTGGTCTCAGTCTAAATGGACCCTGTTAAGCTCAAAGAAATCTCTTTTGGATGCCTGAATATGTTCATCAACCTGCAGACTCCAGGACACATTTAGAGAATCATGTATTGGTACTAAAGTGGTCTGAGATGCAATTTAAATAGCTTATTCAGACTGCAACAGAATCTCCAATTCCATTTTCTTGGCTCATCTGGGAATTCAACTCCCTCTAGAAAATCCTTAAGAAGCCCAAGTCAAAAACAAAAGTCTGTAGGTGACCTCAGAACGGTATTTCCCAAAGTGCCTCAAGGCTTGCCCTGCTAGAAACTCTGGAAAACAATTACATGGTCAAATAAATTTGGGGAACGCACTGCCTTTTGTGTTTTGGACATTTACAGTGCATTTTAACATTAAATGTTTTAGGAACTCCTACAATTAAAAATAGTCTGTTAATTTTTTTTATTCCAGTATTTCCCACACTTATTTTGCCATAGAAGCCTTTTTGATTGTTTGTTTTCGCAAAGCATTTCTCATCATCCAAAATTCGGGGCAAAACTGCCTCTGAACAACCCTAACCACTCACAGAAAGAGTCAAGAGCTATCTCTTGTTCCAGGTTCTTGAGTTTAAGTCCTTAAGTTGGTGGTCTTCCTTAAGTGTATCTAAACCCCTAGGACATCCTCAGGAGGAATATGTTGGACCAGAGATTTGTATCTGGAGTGAGATTCAGTCTAGGGTGGAAGGTCAAACTGCTCAGAGTTGGACACTCAGACACTGCTCCTACACAAAGTGGCATTTTGCCTACCAGCATCACTTCCTGACATTATTCTTCTCATAAACCAGATTTGTCCTCCCAATTTAATTAACATAAGAAATTGGAGGTGGAAAAGGCAGTGATTTTTGCCAGAGGCACTTCTGAATCTATTCTAGCAGGCAGTGAATCAGTGCTCATCTTTTCATTTTAAAGAAAGTCCAGACACTCTTAAAATGTGTTCTATTTTTAACAAAACACTATTAAACTGTCACATACCCTTCTTTCTGTTTTCTTCTCCACTGCTGCTGATGGTGACTAAGATATTTGTATGGGAATAAAAGCTGTCTCCTTTATATTCAACTGACATCTTACTTCCCAGATATTATTATTTTGCATTTCTATAGACTTTATCTTTCCAAAAGGCTTTACAATCATTCATTAGTTATTCCTCACAGCTTCCCTTTTAGGTAGAATGGTATGATTTACCACTTTTACCACTTCATTTCTCTCTACTCAGTCCCTCCCCTCTTTTCTTCAGGGAGAAAAGGGAGAGGTAAATAACTCAGGACCTACTATGTGTCAAGCTTCTTTTATCATGTAATCACTATAATCCTCTAAGAGTAATAACATTTCTAGATGGAATTTAGTTATATTCATGCTGCTTTACCTCCCCCCTCCAAGTTCTCTGTAAAGAAAATTATATGCAATAATACTGGCCAAATGGGGTGACAAATTATTGGCTTTATTACTAGCTGGACACACATCTGAGGAATACCTCTCCACTTCCCCTTGTCCCTGCCACACCCACCACAGCCCAACCCTATTCAGTTCAGGGTTTGTCTGGTAAGAGGTACCAGTGGGAAATTTAGTCTTGGAATCATAAATGAGTCCTTTAATTTATTCCCTCCCTGCCCTACCCTCCACATCTAAAAGCCTAGGTCTGCATTTACCCAACCAGTGGCAGAAGCAAGGAGTGGGAATAGAAGTGGACATGGAGATCCAACCCCAAGGACAGGCCTTGCTCAGATTGTCTTTCTTGGGAATGCAAGACGCACCCCTCTCCCCCATGCATGAACACAGAAGTGCCAGGTAGAACTTAGAAACCTACGTTTGAGACATGGAAACTGAATGTGTAAATCATGACCATAAAGAATTAAGATTCTGTTCTATCAAATTAGAAGGTTCTTCCATTGAGGGAGTACTTGGCTGGCTCAGTCAGTAAAGCATGTGACTCTTTTTTTGTTTCTTAGAGAGAGAGAAAAAGAGCAAGCATGAGCAAGCAGAAGTGAGGGAAGAGAGCAGAGGGAGAGAGAAGGAGAATCTTAAGCAGGCCCCATGCTTAGCACAGAGCCCAACCTGGAGCTCGATCCCACAACCCTGGCATCATGAACTTAGCTGAAATCAAGAGTCAGATGCTCAATTGACTGAGCCACCCAAGCGCCCCAAGCATGTGACTCTTGATCTCAGGGTCATGAGTTCAAGCCCCCATTGGGAATGGGAACTACTTAAAATAATAAAATAAAATAAAATAAAATAAAATAAAATAAAATAAAATAAATAAAATATTCTTCCAGTGAGGATGATGAAATGTGGATTACATGGAAAAATGCTGCATCCGATATGACTAGTTTTAAAAAGTGAAGAGAACAACAGAAATATTCCTCACTTCCCCTAAGTAGTATTCATTATCAACATCACTTTGCAGATGAGAAAACCAAGACGTAAAGTGATTAAATGAATAGTACGAAGTTACATAAGCCAGTGAGTGGCAGACCAGATGATCTCTTTATACAGTTTCTGACAGAGCAGGATGGCCAGTGTCCAGTGTGTCTTAGACCCTAAACCACCAGGTTTGCAGCTACTGCTCCCAGGTTTTTTTTTTGCTACGTTCATGTAATTTTTACCTCAGGCACCACTGTGTGTATGCAGTGGAAGTGTATTACATCTCACTTATCTACCTGGGAGAGACTAAGTGCCCACCTTATAACCACACCTACCTGGAACTAGCTATCGGTCAATTTGAGTATAATATCTATGTGGCAACTATTTTGATGTCTTATGGTCACTTTTTTTTTAGCTATTAATGTACTTTCTTTGTAGGAGACCTCATTAGGACCTTAATATGGGGCTCTTTTAAATTTCACAGTCCTAGGAACTCAATTTAATGCTTTGCTTTCTTATTTTTAAACCTTAGGAGATAAGGAGAAACAAATTCAAGGGATAGAGAATTTTGGAGAAATTAGAGAAGAGCAAGAATAACAGTTAATAGACTGACCAAGAGAAGACAGAAAAACAACAAAAGCAGATGCAAAAATTTAAAACTCAAGGAAGAATAGGGATATTTAGTGAAAGGGCAAATAGTCCAACAGATCTTTCAATGAATTTTAAAGACATCAAATTCTGTTACAATATTAGATGGTCATACTTATAACCTTGGCTCTTCACGGGGAGAGGTTGAATTAATAGCAGTGTTTTCTGTTTAAAATGCAAGAATAGGGGCGCCTGGGTGGCGCAGTCGGTTAAGCGTCCGACTTCAGCCAGGTCACGATCTCGCGGTCTGTGAGTTCAAGCCCCATGTCAGGCTCTGGGCTGATGGCTCAGAGCCTGGAGCCTGTTTCCGATTCTGTGTCTCCCTCTCTCTCTGCCCCTCCCCCGTTCATGCTCTGTCTCTCTCTGTCCCAAAAATAAATAAACGTTTAAAAAATAAATAAATAAATAAATAAAATGCAAGAATATATGTGTGACACGTTTAAGAAAGATTTCCATTCGAAGAAGTTAAAATGCTTAAAGACAGAACCCCTCAGCTATTAAGAAACAAACAAACAAAAAACTTGGCTCTTCAGAATGAATCATTTCCAAAGAGTCTTGGATAAATATGGTCTTACAGATATATTTTTATTCTGCTAGGAATAAGTATACTGAAAGGGAATCACAAATTTGTCATATGTCCTATTATGTATCAAACACATGCATCCCTCAAGCTACTTGCATTCACCTGCTGCATTCACTTGCATTCAGGGACCCACTCAGATAAATGCATTCCCTCTTGCTCTACTCCCAGAAAAGGGGTTTTATATTAAAAATGTTTTTTTTGTTTATCTGGAAGGTAAATTTATCTGGGCATCTTGTATTTTTATTTGCTAAATCTGAAAAATGCCCTCAGAAAGTTCTAATGATCAGCAAGTTGGTGTAACCAGTGATGGTTCTGCTATCTCTGGAGAGATACCAGTACCCAGTACTGAAACTTGCTGGGAGTCATCTGACTCTATCTGCCTGGTCCTTTGATCAGTATTTGGTCTCTCAACAGTCAATAGAAGAGCTTTGACCAACAATATCAAAATGATGCATGCCTGATGTTCTTAGGGATGGTCTACCTGGCCCCTAGGACCTTGTAATTCAATCAAGAGATGGAAATGTTCTAATGTCAAGAACTGGGTTTGTGAAGTAGAAAAAAGACATGGAAGTACAATCTGATGAAAAACAAAAACCTGTGTTTGTACCTGATGATTCTGGTAATTGTCATTGGGAAGGAAGCATAGCATAGATTTTTTTTAAATCTATGAATAAACACAGTTCTCTTTTTTTTTTTTTTAACATTTGTCTGAATTTAACAAGGTGTATTAACCCTTAATTTGCCCTCCTTTTCCTTCTCTTTTTTATTCATCTGCATTTAGTTCTCTTGAGAGTAATGAAAGGAAATCAAAGTGCCTTTGTGAATTTTGACAGCCAAGTGCAAATAGATTGATTAAAAACATGGTGTTTCTTTTTAAAATTTAAATAGAGGAAAGATTTGTGGGTAATATGCATAATGTGTGTTCACTGGCAACAAGCTAGCAGTGGGAAGAGGGAGGAAATATGGAGGCACCATCAGTGTTCTGCTTTTAAGCATGAGATTGATTTTAAATTTTTCCTTCATGTCACTTTCATTACAGGCAAATTAATCCTTCTTTCAGTGGCCTGAGAGTTTTATCTGAACCCCTTGGAGAAAAAAAAATACGTATCAGTGGTTTTCATTTTTCATGAACATTGACTTAAATCTGAATGCTGAGTTAGTGGTCCTAACTCAGAATATGGTAGTGTTAAATAAGATGGTCTGCCAAAGAAGCCTTTTATTTCTACTATATTGTGTTCTCTATCTCCCCAATTTCCTGCATAAAGGTTGAAAGCTCAGAATGAGCTCATTCTCTCTTCTTATTCATATAGAATTTCAATGTGAGGATATTCCTTCATCCAGGAAGCAGAGAGGGTCTTGGACAAGCTCACGTATGGTTAGCACATACTTTATTTCTCCACTTCTCACTCTGCCCTTAGGTTCTGTATGAAAATAGGGACAGAGTAGGAGTATGGAAGGAATTATATAGGCACAGACAGTGTCGAGAGGCAAGAAATTGTAGGTAGTGAGGAAAATGTTAGGGCTCTGCTGGATGAATCAGAGATCTAGGCAAGATTGCCCTAGCTGAAATCGGTACATCATAGACCTTTGTCCACTTATACTAGAAGAAAGACGTCTAAATTCATGGGTTAGGGCTCTTACAATGAAGAGGCATCCACTTATACTTCTTTAATTCAGATTATAGAGTACAATAGGACTGTCAAAATTAAGAGTAAGAAAGAATAAATAAGAGGAAGTAGAAGTAGGAACGTAGAAAAGAAGGCCTGACCTACAGCATAGAAGAGTCAGAAGATGGAAGGGCATTTGAGCAGATGACAGCCTGCCTAGCAGGAGACAGCTCTGCAGTTAGGGCACATTCTAGCTGTGGAATACATGCATGGTGATTCCCAGCATGGGCATCTTAGCTCTGTGGGGCCTGAAACCTCTATATTTTGGGAGTCCTCTCGAAAAAAAAGAATTTGATTATAATTTTGGTATAAAGGTTAATTTTTATTTAAAGTAAAAATAAAAGTCACAATAAATTATAAACTATAAAAACTGGTACCATAAACAACAAAATTGAGAGAAAATTATCATTTATGAATTAATTACTGATACGCATATAATACTTTTATCCCTACTTTTGTTTTGGCTATATATTTTGATGGAGTCTTATAAGAGTATGCTTTTGTAATATTTTCTATAGAATAAGTGGATAGAGTTCAATATTTTCCCTACTTCAGATGATTAGTTTGGATTATCGTACTGATGGTTCAAAAATGTTTTTTTTGAGATTCACAACTATTCTTGGCAATATCATGCAAATGTTTAGGGACATTGTCAGAATATTGTCAGAAAATATTGGAATTCTTTCATTTTGAAGTATAAGATATAAGGACATTCTGTTTTCTCATACAGTGACTACTTTTTAAGTTGACAACAGCCTTTAAACAGTCTTTTGCCTATGTTTTCATTCTAATGGAAAACTAAAAGTTTCCTATATTATCTTTGTTGGTTTTATCTTTGGGCAAAGTTGACAACAAATTTAATATTTCTTAATTCAATGATATGGGAGTGGGGTTTACATACAAATTCTTATACTGCCATACCGAATATTATTTCCCTAAAAAGAGGAATGCTGATAAATGCCATTTTCCACAGTTTACACTATATATTATATAGTGTTTATATATAATTGTATAATTATATACACCGTGTCATCAAATATAGTCATGAAAGGAAAGGTTTTTCCGTTTTGATAATAGCTGGATCCTCTGTTTATAATTTTTCAACTATTTTATTGACATATATACATATTGACAAGTGCCCATTGAGCCATTGTATGGCTTAATGAAGTTTCACAAATACACTTCCATGAAATAGGTCTTCAAATCAGAAAAAGCACGACTAGCAACCCATGGAAGCCCACCTCTGGCCTTCTTCCAGCTACTACCTTCCACAAGAGTAGCCACGTTTTGCCTGCTTTTATACTTTACATAAAGGAATTTAGTAAATCTACCTCTGGTTCCCAGCCTTTCCTATACATACAGCTAGGATTATCTTTGGGAGTAAGCTAAATTTGGCTAAATCAAGTATATGGAGAGCACCCCTGTGGTAGTTTGTGTCACAATGGAAACACTACTTACTCATCCAAAAAAATCTACCTTCTTCCTAAAAATGAGCTTTCCACAAACTCTTTTCACATCCAATAATGCATGGAAAATGATGATATCTTCACAGCATAATGGACTGGGATATTCATAATGAGGGCAAAAATCGATCCTCTAAGGGATGAGGGCTCAATATCTCTGCACACATGGAACCAATTCCTGTCACATCTGTGTAATCCAGCACACTAGTTGGGAAGGTCTTCATTGGAGAACTGAGGCTACTCAGGCTTTTACCACTAGATACCCATCCCTTTGATGTGTGAAACCATTTCCATATGGAAGTACCACTGGGGGCATGTAATATAATAAGCCTCATCCGTCATTTACACATGAGTACATAAAGGCTTAATCACTATATCTTTTACTGAGATTTCATTTCCAATTGTTTTGTTTTCTGAAGAAGAGAAAAACTGGACATGAGAAGGCTTTACACAGGAAAGAACAGGAGGTAGACTTTGGAAATGTTAAAAAAAAAAAAAAAAGTAGATAGTAAGTGAGAAGGCTTAAAAATGTAAACTTTTCTCAAAATTCAGGTTCAAACTTCACTACCTGTGAAAATATCTTATCCTTGACTGGAAAAGTGAAGAGTATCCTCATGCCTAATGTGCCTGGAAAAGATGCTTAACCTGAACTACTAGTGCCATATTGTTTCATAGAGAGTTTAGGTATAGTAGGGAAGTAAATTGTTCTTGTTGGATTATCATGTAAAATTATATGACTATTAGTCTGTAACGTCATTAAAGACTTTACCTAGTTATTGCTCCAGTACCCACTCTCTAACTTCAGGGAATTTGGGTGCATGGGTGGTGCAGTCAGTTAAGCATATGACTTCAGCTCAGGTCATGATCTCATAGTTCATGAGTTTGAGGGCCACTGGGGTGAGCTCTTACCCCACTTCAGATGAGTACAAGCCCTGCTTTGGGTAAACATGAGCCCTACTTTGGGTAAACATGAGCCCTACTTTGGGTGAGCATGAGCCCTACTTCGGGTGAGCCCCACTTCTCTCTCTCTTTCTCTCCCTCCCTCACTCTCTCTGTGTTCGCTCCCTCTCGAAAGAAAGAAGAAAGAAAGAAAGAAAGAAAGAAAGAAAGAAAGAAAGAAAGAAAGAAAGAAGAGAAAAGTTCAGGGAATTATTTGTGAAATGTCCCAGAGACAGCACATTAACATTTTCTGTACTGAAACTTGTCTATAAATCTATGGATGCTGTTTAGATTTAGGAATTCAGATAGAATCTTATTTTAACCAACTTGAAGAGAAATCAAAACTACTGTGTTAGATCCAGATCTCATTAAAATGGGAGTTTACTGCTCCAGAGTAAGAAGGGATATACTGTTTATTGAGTTTTTTATTTGTTTACATAAAACAAGTGTTAGGTATGCACTGTGTCTGCAAACAATAACAAATGGGAGAGATGAAAAAGAGGATGTTTTTGCCGATTCTGAGGGAGTACCTAAAATTATCTCTTCTGCTGTAACTATATTTAAATGCAATATAACATGCTTTTAATATGATTTATATGTTTTTCACATTGTTTTAGAAGAGATGGAAGTATAGACAAGGTTTCTTTTATACTATTCAAATTTAAGGGCTCCATGTCATAGACAATAACCTGGTAGAGATGCCTAAACAGAATGACTAGTGTGTTACTGTCTATGAACAGTTCGAATATAATAAGGAAGTAAATTATTTTTGTGGGATTATCATATGGAGGTATAGAATATTAATCTGTAAAGCCATTGCCAATTTTCACTCTTGTTTCACTCTTTAAGGCCATTTAGTGGACACTTGAATGCCACCTTCTTCATTTATGAGTTACACCTAATTAGAGGCCAAATCAGAGCTGAAAACTAGGCCCTGTGAGACTTAATTCAATGATGTGTTCATATTAGCAACATCAGTCTTGTTTGGACTTGGATCTACCCCCAAACTTTAGAGCTTGACTCCCTCCAAAGTTCCTAGATGGCATCTAAATATAACCCCAATTTGGGTACCAAATTCCAAGTTTCATTCCTTAGTGAACCCCTTTACTTGCCCCACCTCCCACACACACCCCTAGTAGTGCTTAGGACTCTGAAAGCTCACCAACACAACATCTGGGATTAAGAATAATTATATATAGACAGAGACAGAGATAGAGATAGAGATAGAGATATATGCAAATATTCAAGTTCAGAATTTGCACTCAATTCTAAGAAAGCAATATTTCCATTAAGTAGAATGACAGATAGGGCGCCTGGGTGGCGCAGTCGGTTAAGCGTCCGACTTCAGCCAGGTCACGATCTCGTGGTCTGTGAGTTCGAGCCCCGCGTCGGGCTCTGAGCTGATGGCTCAGAGCCTGGAGCCTGTTTCCGATTCTGTGTCTCCCTCTCTCTCTGCCCCTCCCCCGTTCATGCTCTGTCTCTCTCTGTCCCAAAAATAAATAAACGTTGAAAAAAAAATTTAAAAAAAAAAAAGTAGAATGACAGATAACTACATTCATTTTTGATCACAAAGAAGCTTGCTCACCCTTAGGCTCAACCTTTGAATTCCAGCTTGCTGCAGCCAGAGTGGAGAGAAGGACCCTGGCAAAACCCAACTGTACCATGTGTGTTATGAGAGTGTTTTGTGGGGAGTGAGAACATTCAGAGGCTCAACAGAGGATGTAAATAGGCCTGATCTTATTTTGTTGCCTTCCTATCCCTCCCTGTTTATTCCTTCTTTGTGCTAGAGGGGAGAGCCTAGCCCTGAGAGAAACTCAGATCTTTAGTGCTCAGAAGGCTGGTATGGGGTAGCTATCTCTTATTCTTCTGAATTTACTTCTCCCAACCACAGACTTAACATATGCGGGGTTTCCATTATAAAAAATCTCAACAATCCCATTTTGCCACATAGTTGATATTTGTCTTTTCTAAACTTATCATATTTCCAAACAGTGTGATATAAAGGTAGTAGAGGGGAAGGGACTATGACGAAATAGATATCTGTTCAACCAGTATATTCTTTATCTGAATTTTTCAAAACACTAAAAAGAAATGTTATGGGCTTCAAGAAACCAGGCAGTAAGCACAGAAGTCTGGTTTTCAAGGACAATAGGGTTTCAGTGAAACAATGGAACATGGATTGGATTGAACTAGGGTTCATTTGGGTATATCCCCCTCTTCTCTTTAAATGTATTAGGAAGAGAATGATTTGAGAGAGAAAATGGGGGGAGACTTGGAACTCTGAACAACAGAAGGGCTAATTTATACCAGAAGACACTGAATGTGATGTGGGGTCAGATGCAGTGTAGAGTAGCAGAGAGGTGTTAAAGAGGTAATTAACAACTATATTCTAAATAAAAGCTAGGTTTGGGAACAGATGGGACTAGAAGCTGCAGTAAAGGCCTGGGGTGGTAATGGAAAGATAAACACAAATGTATTCAAAGTAGCTTTTAGTACAGCTAAGTCAACGACAGGATAATTAACTGGCACTTAAGAGCTTTTCCTTCTTTTAAGTCTTGCCGTGGTTTTTTTATGGTTTATGAGGAAAAAATGGAAAAGCAATTTTTATGCTGCTTTCTAAATCAACAGAATTGTGTGTATAAATAGCCATACACACATTCCTACATACATATGTATTCTAAATGAGAATATGAAAGGATAATTTTTTTCCTTTCTTATTCATCATTGCCTGACCTAAATCCAATCAAATGACAAAATGGATGTCACTTCACTTTCCTAAAAGAGTGTCTATTTAGCTAATGATTGCTTCAGGCTAGTCAGGCATAATACTTGTATCAGTCAGTTCTTGTCACAATCATGCTGTGTAACAAATCACCTTCAAACTGTACTCTCAGAAATAAGCATCCATCCTCCTATTCATCAATTTTCAAGTTACCTGTGTCCCAACTGATTTATGTTGTGCTCAGCTGTGTGACTATACCTTAGACTGCAAGTCAGTTGGACTTGGCCTCAAGGTGCAATTTGGATTCAGGTTGATTTTACATGTGTTCATGCTGGAGTCCAGGCTTCAAGAGCAATACATGCTATCTTTATAGCAAGATAAAGGAGCCCAAGAAAGTAAGCTGAAATACATAAAGACTACATGAATAAAGGTGCTCAGAGTACTTCACAGCATAGATTAAGCAGAGCAAGGGCTCTTTATAAGTATAGGGTTTGGTACTTACTTTAAATTCTTAATAGGATTCACTATATGTTTTTCATATTTACACTTCCAATATGAATATAGGAATATAGAATTCCTTTTATCCAAAAAACTAATTAATAATCACCATACTGATTTCCAATCTGCTATGATTTTCTTTGGGATTGGTACATTTGGCTAACAAACCATGGGGATTCATGGCCTTTCACCTCAGATACAATTTTTAGCCATTATGAAGAGCAGTCAAGATCTTTTGCCTCACCACAGCCCCTTTAGCATCAGATGGCCGCAGCTGAAGTGAAAAGGATTCCAAAAAATTCTCATCCATGGGACCTCGAGACCTCAGGCATTGCCCTGTCCCCCCATAAAGCGAAGAGCCTTGAGACATAGGAGATGAAGATTTCCTTACTGCCCATGATATAGGTCAAAATTTTAGATTCAGTGGCAAAAGCATATCTTATGATACTTATTACCAATTGAAATATCAATCGATACTTCACTCTGTGGTTTCTGAGCATGATTATGTTCACTGTAGCCAAGTGAAGCAGATTCTAGTTTACCTATGATTCACAAAGTCATATGTAATCCGATCATCTCCCTGACATCACCTACTCTAAATTCCTACCTATTTCCTACCCACTCTGTCCTTTGTCACTTAAAATACCATGAATATGTGTAGAGACCAAGTGCCTGCTGACTTGATAATTCATTAAATGACAAGGTGATCCCAGCTTCTTCCTGTGGCTAAGAAAAACCCAATACATCCTATTCTTGTCCCCCAAAATTGACTGCAGGTTGGAGAAATGGGTTAAACATAGTTGAAATAGTTATCTTTCTACACAAATTCATTTAATATAATTGTTCTACTTTATGGAAAACCAAAAGAACAATATCTGAGTTGAATGAAATTATTAAATGGCAGATAGTTGTTAAAATATTTCATTCATTTTATCAACAGCAGTGAAGTGGTCTCAATATATGCATAACTTTGTTTTTTGCTATTTATTAAAATAAAACCCATCTTTACATTGATTTGTATTTTTTACTTTGATTTATATTCTAAGATAAAAATCAGCAAGCTGTTTTTATAGTTTCTGATGCTTGCATCAATATGTGGACATAATAAAATTATACAAATAGTATACACAAAAGTAAGGAGAAAGGCAGCTCTCATATAGTCCTCTAATCAGAGGACAGGTCTAACTTAGAGTATTTACTTGGTATTAGAAAGTATTAACAACCAGTTACAAACTAATTGAATTTGCTGAAAGTTTTATAAAAAAATTATTTGGATTCCTGTGAAAGCCATTCCTGTTTATGTAAGCTATTACTTTGCCCCATGTTTTAAGGTCAAAATGGTTCAAAGAAAACCTGTTGTTCTAATATCAAGAACATATAAAATTCCTTGTATGTTAATTATTGCTGATGCTGGCATGGCATTTGTATTAGGCCTCTGTCACGGGAGAATGGTTTTTAAAAAATGATTAAAGTTGAGCATATTTATCCGAGGGAACATTATTGCTGAACTCTGTTTACATAGGCAGCAATGAAACATTCAGCAGTTTGAGCAAAAAAGTTGACTTACTATTTAAAGGTAGTTTCCAATTTCCAAAATACATAAGAAAGGACAACACATTGTTAACCTGCAAATGACATCCCATCCTCAGAGACAACTACTTCATTTCATCTTGGGTCACAAGTGGAGTGGTTTGTGGAGATAAAGGTCTAGCCTGTTCAGCCAGCCCCATTTGCCCACTTTGTTTCTGACAACCACTCAAAAAGGGATCAGGAATAGATTAACTAGAGACACTAAAAGTCAGAACTGAAAGCAGTATTAACAAATTTATTTAGGGAAAATCCAGCAACAAAATACCACTAGTATTTCAAATCAAGGGGAAAAAATGCAGAATTAGGGTTGAATTTTGGACCTTTATTCCTTGGACGTAGCACTTTCCATTCTATAACTATCTCTGGCTGCTCAAATTTCAAATAGTGCATGTTGTCATTTACATCACCGCTACTCAAAGTGTGGTCTCCAGACTGGTGCTAGTTGGTAAAATGTTAACTGTTTATGAGTATGTATTATACATATGTATATATTTATGACATAAATGTAGAAATTAACAGTAAATATTTGGATAACCATATTTACCTAGTGAACCAGTAAAACAGTTCACAGACCACTTTTTGAATAATAGTGATGATTAGCACGTAATTGAAGAAAAAGACTGCAAACGAATAGGTGTCAGAAGATTTAAATTTTAATTGGAACCACTGTCAACTACTAACTTCACCTTTCTGGTCTCAGTTACCTCAAATGTAAAATGAGGAATTAAATTAAATCTCCAAGGTTTCTTCCATAATTAACATTCTAGGATTCTATTTAATAAGCTTTTGACTTTTGAATATACTTTTGTAATATTTCACCTTAACTTTTCCTCATTCACATATCCTTACTAACCTTTAAAATTGATGCCTGCAAGAAATCACAAAATATCATATCATAGACAACAAACATCTGAATCATCAACATTTTGCTTAGAATTTGTTAAAATAAGACTCCCTCTTAACTTATTTTGTTTTATAGTGTAAAAATTGTCAAGTTATCTTATATGTTTTCATTTTAATATTTTTATATATGGACATAGTAAAATTATAAAATATGCAATAAAAATAATGAAGGAATGGATTGATCTTATACATTCATCCTGCTATTCATGTTCAGTAACAGTAACTCTGTAGTCTTCTTAAATAGTTCCTCTACCAAGAGGGACTGAGTCAAAGATTTAGAAAGAATCTGTGCTCTCAACGAATAAATCTCCACTAAAGACCAACAGACTTAAAGAATAAATCTCTTCCAAAGATTTAAAGAAAGCAATCCTGCATGAAAAGCCATGTTTGGGTAGAAAAAGTCCTGTTACTGATGACAACTCCAAACTTGCTCTTTATCGGGTGCTTTAATAATTTGTTTACTTTATAGTTGATGGAGAAGTATATGGGAATAACAGGGCAACCTTGTCTTCAGGCCCTCTGGCATAGTGAAAGCTATGACCCTGACAGCATTAGCCTGCATGATTCCTGGTTCTAGAGTCTTGCTTTTCTAAGTTGCTTCCTTCCAATATCCTGTTTGATAAAGAGTAGCTAAATAAGACACATTAAGTGGAAGAAAATTGTTCCTTCCCCCAAAATGCTTTACCTTCCAAATTTGACCTGTGTTGTTCTTAGCATGACTCCTTTATGAGTCCAGCCTTGATCATGCCTGTAGCTAATATTAAACATATCTTCTCCAAGTCACCTTATTCTTTTCTTGGTTGATATAACCTCACTTTCCCTCTAGTCTTCTAATCTTTTCCTGAGACCTGAAAATCATAGAATTATAACACACAGTAGGGAATTGAAAATATCTCATCTAACTACTTAATCTCATAATCATAATGGATCTTGAATCTTTGCTCACTCCACTGTCCTTTTCACTGTACCACAAACTGTCAAAATTCTTAAATATAAAGCAGGTTCTGTTGTATATAAATCTCTCTCCCAAATAAGGCTAAAACACTGTAGGACAGAACATGCAAATGCAAATCTAGCCTTTTTTTCCCCCTGGAGCACCAAGCACATTGCACTGCACATACCAGATGTTAAATTTCAGTACTTGTTGAATTCTTACATCTTCTCTATCTCATTAGTTTTTGCCCTTCTCTTCTGTAAGCTTCCTCAATTTTTATATTTGGGTCATAAAGACATTCAATTCAATTTTGCATGTTTAGTATACTTTCTTCAGTGAGAATCTTGCTTAGTATTTTGCACATACTATGTGTTAAATAACACTTCTTGTTTATTCAATTCATCTGTGTTATATCTATAGGCATCTCTCTGACCTTTGAAGAGTGCTTCTTTACACTCAGCATCTAAAGGAACAGTTCTTTTGTTTATATTTGCTGTCCTCAGAATATACTTGTGTTTCTTATAATCATTCATGCTTGTTCTTTTTTCAATGTTGCTGATTTCCAGGTTCGTCTTCTTACTGAATGTGTGTGTCTGTTAGATTGTTTTCTCCTATGCTAGAGCATTTATGTTTTCCAAGCTTGATCTTATTTTAGATGCTTTGGTTCCTATTTGTAAATGTGTTAGCATTCCTTCATTATTTCCTGTTCTCTGACATTTGCAGTATCTTTAAATCAAGTGCCACCTTCAACTTCTTCATAGTCATTCTGGTAAACAATGGTGAACCTTATAATACTCCCCCTAAAGAGACCACCAGAACTACCTCTCTAGCCATTCATAATAAATCTTTTTTTTTAAGGTTATTTATTTCCTTGGGGCTGGGGAGGGGCAGAGAAAAGGAGAGCGGGAATCCCAAGCAGGCTCCACTGTCCGTGAAGACTCTGATGTGGGGCTTGAAACCGGGATCGTGACCTGAGCTGAAATCAAGAGTCAGACACTTAACCAACTGAGCCATCCCAGTGCCCCTTTATGAATTAGCAACCTAATAGGATTAATTTCAGATTGACTTTGAATCTAACTAGAATATTTATTATCTATTTCATATTTATTGAAACTCAACTATATGAGTTATCCCGGGTTGACTTTTATTACTTGTTTATAATTTTGTCCACCATAAAGCTATCAGAAATGATGTCCACCATTTGTTCTTCTTGAGATAATATTGCTTACCTGTCATCTTGATATTTAAGTGTGTTCTGTATGAACATCTGTTCCTTTTTAAAACTGCTTTAGTCAGCCTCCAAAGTCATTCTCTTTACCTAAATGAAAATTATTTCCATTCACCCATTATTACTACCTCTTTTGGATATACACAGAGGTCTCTCCTTTTTTCATGACTTTGCAAAAATCAAATTCAATCACTGTGACATCCAACTATCAAGTCAACTGTAGGCATCATATACCCAGAGTCACTGATTTGTTAATGTCCAAATTTTCCAATTACTCCATTCTCTGCTTTTAGGAGCCATTTTTTGCAGAAACTTAATTATATCCTAATCATACACAGTAATTGTTTTCTTATTAAAACAAGATTTAAGAAATTAGTTGAGTCTGTCAGCCATTTGGACTTATCATTAATGTCATGTCCCTCATTTATTTTTGATTCCATTCACTCAGTGATGTTCTCCCTCCTCATATCTTCTTATGATGCTTTAAAAATACTTCTTTTCAGTTTTAACCATTTGTGCCAACCCTAGCTCATTCTTCTTTTGTAGTCTTTTTTTTTTCACTTCTTCTAAGTTAAAATGCCCTACCATTTCTTTATGGCAACAGTGTCTTAATGGTGAATAAATAAACACAGCCAGGATTACTACCCCACACTTGGTTTAGATCTAAGATTCCTACAAAGCCTCCTATGAGGACTCAGTGCTCTTAGGAGCTCCATCAGGTACACTTGGGGTTGATTTCTATGCATTCACTATCTGCATACACCGCCTATGTGATGTGCACTGTATGCCCAATCATATACCCACCCCCTCCAGCCCATGGAGTACCCACACAATCTTGTTATTTCCAGTATTTTCCAGCTCTATTTCCACCAAAGTACAGGAACACCAGGAATCTCTTATCCCAACCACTTTCTCTTCTATTTACTTTTCTTTTCCCCCCTTAAATGTTTATTTACTTATTTATTTATTTTGAGAGAGAGAGAGAGGGAGGGAGAGAGAGAAGGAGGGAGCAGGGGAGAGGCAGAGAGAGAGGCAGAGAAAGAATCCCAAGCAGGCTCCACGCGGTCAGCACAGAGGCAGATGAGGGCTTGGTCCCACTAAATGTGAGATTATGACCTGAGCTGAAATCAAGAGTCAGATGCTAAACCAAGTGAGCCAAACAGGCACCTCTTCCATTTACCTCACTAATTACCTCCTTGCCTTCTGATCTTCAAATTTTTCATCCTTTTAAATCACTTACCGTTTCTCTTACCCAAATGTGTTCTAACAGACTACAGTGTAACAAAATCTTCTGTTTATTCAAGTATTCCCAAGCCCCATTCAGTGGTCTACTTGTTTCCAGTGGCAACTGATGAAAGAGGACTTTAGGAACTGAAAAAAAAAACATGTAAATAGTTCTTTGGAATTTAGTGTAATAAGAGTTTATTTCTCATTCAGTCTATCTGCCTTAGTCTCCCTATATCACGTACAAATTCTTGCATAGAGCCATCCACCCACATACCCAGCATGAGGAAGGAATGAAAAAGAGATGGATTTGATCAGCATAAGGTAAATCAGCAGGATGAGGACACTGTGGCCAGAATATCGCAACTATAAGCACAGAAATGGGAATACAAAAGTAAGAATGGAGAGTCGGGGAGGGCAGGGGATTGGGAAGAAGCCACCAACAAATCTTTTTGGCATTAATACATTGCCCAGTAAAGCAGTACCTTCTTTATGTTAAAGTGATATATAAAAATTCAAATTTCAAAGTATAGTAATTTAATGATTATTCAGTTTATGAAAGGATTAACAATAATGTTTTTAAAAAAAATTTTTTTTCAACGTTTATTTATTTTTGGGACAGAGAGAGACAGAGCATGAACGGGGGAGGGGCAGAGAGAGAGGGAGGCACAGAATCGGAAACAGGCTCCAGGCTCTGAGCCATCAGCCCAGAGCCTGACGCGGGGCTCGAACTCACGGACCACGAGATCGTGACCTGGCTGAAGTCGGACGCTTAACCGACTGCGCCACCCAAGCGCCCCAACAATAATGTTTTTAATAGCATATTCCCCTGTGCTATTTCAAACATGACTCGACTTATAGAAACTTTATTACATAATTTTTTAGGAAAGTGGCTCTTGAGTAAGGTATATCAAGAATATCTGGATGTATAAAAAAAAAAAAAAAAAAAAAACAAACAGGAAATTGTGAGTCCAGAAAATTGTTTATTGAACCAGCAACTATTGGACCAGAATGTGTCTGGAGAAATCCAGAAAATAAAAAGGTAATAAATCTCAAGAACTTAGGCGGGAAAAGCTAATACCTTACTCAAAATTTTACCCTTAGTACTTGACACAGAGTAGATGACTGTCTGAAGGCAGGTTCCTTAGACACAGAGCCTGAAACAGGGATTTAGGGGTTTGTGATTTATTGAGGAGTGTTCCTCAGGAAAAAATTTCAAGTGGGAAAGAAGTGGGATAAGGAAGGGGAAAGGGCCAAAAGAAATAGTACCTCAAGAAAATTCTCACCTTGTTCTAGTCTGTAGTAAGGCTCTGGATTATACATAGCACTGTAGCATTATCCCATCATGAGACAGAGAGCTAGACTTTTTGAATCCTGAATCAGTCCACCATTATTCACTTGGGAACACGTAAGTTGTAACCCAGAAGTTTATGGCCATCTTGGCTCCCATCCACCAGAAATTCTCCAGAGAAGGTCACAGGTATAGTTTTCACATAACCTAAGAAATAGGTGTACCTATTTCCAGGAAAGGGAATCTGTAATGGGAAAGGGAATCTGGACTGGCTACCTAAAGCATCAACTGCAGTTATCCATAAGTATTTATTAGATGAGTAAAGATAAGTATGGCCTAATCTGACTCTAAACCAACTTCACATTTTATGGGAATTGTGTATTTTCTGATTTTTTGTTTTGACCATGAATCTAATTCAGCATACTATACATATCCTATCTGGCTTAATCAGTGTCATTTTGGAACCCTCGTTTAAGTAGCAAGTGAATATAAACAACAACCAAGTCCAAGAACACAAGCAGTCAAGAAGCAATAAAAGAATGTTTGCTCTTAATATAGCTCTCATTGGCAGGGTAAAAGCAAAAAGATTTATAAGCAACTGAATGGGTAAGACCATCAATAAGGTGAGCAGAACATACACTAGCAGAGCACATTAAAGCAAGAACCCAAACAATGCAGAATGGCTCTATAATACTGGGCAAAAAGAAAAATTGGAAATGCAGGGTAGGCAAGTGACACCCAAACATAAACTTTTCTTTCTAAATAGGCATGACATAGGACTTCAAATTGTAGAAGGCACAGGAATGACTTAATTTACTGATCCTGGGGAAGTTTTCAAGGATGCACAGACTGACAAAGAGCAACAGTTATGTGTTAACTCTTTACCTGAACACAGGTTTATAGCCATTTTTAGTAGCAACATCTGTGAATGCAAATGGTAAGACTATTAAAATGCTACTTGTTATTTTAGGATAATAATAATGTTAGGTGTAAGGATGATATAATCTCCCTAGAAATGGTACCTAAAGTGCTGTGTACATTATTTGGACACAGCAGATTTCAAATGTTTAGGCTTCAATCTAACCATGATCTTTTAATCTGATTTTCTAATTCATTAAAAATATTCTCTATTTGCTACTAAATGATCACATAAATTTTACTCATAATCCTGACCTTAGATTTTCTCAGTGATTTAGAAGTCTTGGTAAGTGAACAGAATTTTCAGTGTGGCCCTTTATTTTAGGGATTGAGTATCTCAAGAGGAAAAAGTTGGTTGTCAAGTATTTATCTCTGTCAATATCCTTTGGTAGTAAGCAACAGAAACTAACTGACCTAACATAGGGAAAAGCAGAGAATTTATTAGAAATTTGCAAGAATGAATCCTAGACTTGAAGGAAAAGCTGAACAATATGTCTTTGATAAGCAAAAATAAAGTAAATCTTAAGCAAGAGACATTTGGGGACTCTCTCTGTTGCATGATACTATTAACAAAACTCACCTAAATCTGAGACTGCCCATTCAAGTTTCACATTTCCAGAAGAGACTTTCATTAGTGTAGCCTAAGTTGTGTTTCCCCTGCAATCAGCTAGCCTGTCCAGAGGCTAATAACACAGAAATGTTCACCAGAGAAACCTCTGATGTCCAAGCATCTTTTCGTTTTATGTTGGCTTAAGCATTAGTGTTTGTCCCTTGATGTCTGTGATCATGAGTGTGTTCAAACCCATGAGAGCTTTTTAGTTTAATTTTTATTTATGTGTTTCTTTAATGGGTATTTTTTTTAACGTTTATTTATTTTTGAGAGACAGAGCGAGACAGAGCGTGAGTGGGGGAGCGGCAGAGAGAGAGGGAGACACAGAATCCGAAGCAGGCTCCAGGCTCGGAGTTGTCAGCACAGAGCCCGATGCGGGGCTTGAACTCATGGGCTGCGAGATCATGTCCTGAGCTGAAGTCGTACACTTAACTGACTGAACCACCCATGCTCCCCTAATGGATCTTAAGGTTGATAAATAATCAGAACATTTTTAATGTTGAATTAAAGGAATTTAGATTCACAGGTACCAAGGTTATGTTTAATGTTAGCATTTTAAAACCAAATTAAGCATTTGATCTGTGTGATACAGGGGTTGCCATAAAACCTTTTTTTTTTTAATGACGAATTAGGGAAAAAAAGGCCATATTTGTGGTACCCAGTGCTCATATGTATGGCTGTTAGTTTTACCTGGACTTTCTTTTTGAAAATCTTAATGAGATGCCATTATTTCTCATCTACACATTGGCTTACCTATACAGCCAATTCTCAATTGATCAAGACTTGCTGTCTAGTTTTAAAATTGTCACTCAAATGTGAGCCCCAAAGAGCCTTCCATTTATATAGCCCCATGCTGGGGCACCTGGGTTGTTCAGTTGGTTAAGCGTCTGACTTCAGCTCAGGTCATGATCTTGCGATCCGTGAGTTCGAGCCCTGCGTCAGGCTCTGTGCTGACGGCTTGGAGCCTGGAGCCTGTTTCAGTTTCTGTGTCTCCCTCTTCCTCTCTCCTCCCCTGTTCATGCTCTGTCTCTCTCTTCTCAAAAATAAATAAACGTTTGGGGCGCCTGGGTGGCGCAGTCGGTTAAGCGTCCGACTTCAGCCAGGTCACGATCTCACCGTCTGTGAGTTCAAGCCCCGCGTCGGGCTCTGGGCTGATGGCTCAGAGCCTGGAGCCTGTTTCTGATTCTGTGTCTCCCTCTCTATCTGCCCCTCCCCCGTTCATGCTCTGTCTCTCTCTGTCCCAAAAATAAATAAACGTTGAAAAAAAAAAAAGTTTAAAAAAAATAAATAAATAAATAAATAAATAAATAAACGTTATATAACCCCATGCTTAGTGGTGTATATTACAGGGACTAATGACATGTTTATTGAATGGGTGAGAGAATGAATAACTATATCTCCTCTTCCTACCTTCTAACATCAGCTTTTTATTTATTATTAACAACATAAACTAGTGTATACAAACTGTAAAGAGACACATAAAACCCAGATTGGTCAGAGCTTACACCCGATAGTAACTAATAAACGCTTCAGTGATGGAGGTGGAATTTGAAATTCTTTAGCAGTCTAAAGTTTGAGGTTTATCTTTGGGTTCCATTTACTCATTTATGATACTCCAAGTATCCAATAGCTTAAGTCATTTAAAATTGACAATTTCCATTAATTTTATTAAATCCACACAATATGGACCTGTGTCGTGGGTAGAAGAGTGCCTCTTCACAATAAATCTAAACCCATTTTCCTGCTTGGCTGGACTTGTACTTCTTGGATCATAAAATTTGCCCTCTGTAAGCCCAAGGAATGGTAATAATGATGCAAACTTGACTGAACTTGCAGCCCCAATGGCATAGAAGTGGTTATTTAGGACCTATCATAAATTCACTGCCATGTAACTTTCATCAAAATTTTGAGATACGAATGCTCAGATTGGAGTAATGGATTCAACTGGCAGATGGTGCAAATAACAGGGCTTCAGAAACATCAGACTCTACTACTCAACTTGACCTCATAAGTCACCAAAACTAATTAGATTCACCAAATCCTTTTTAGCTGCCACACATGGAGATATATTCCCAAGTAATTCTCACTTTTTTCTGGAGTGGTTGACATGTGCAATCATTGTTATTATTATTAGACTACTATTATAGAATAGCATGTCCTCAAAATACCAGGTGAACCTTTTATTAGTTAAGAATATCTAAGGCAGGGGCGCCTGGGTGGCTCAGTCAGTTAAGCATCCAACTTCAGCTCCGGTCATGATCTCATGGTTTGTGGGTTTGAGCCCCACATCAGGCTTTGTGCTGACAGCTCAGAGCCTGGAGCCTGCTGCTTCGGATTCTGTGTATTCCTCTCTTCCCCTCCCCAGCTAGGGCTCTGTCTGCCTCTGTCTTTCAAAAAATAAAAATAAAAACGTTAAAAATTAAAAAAAAAAAGAATATCTAAGGCAGATGCACTCTTTTACCTTGTTTGTCTTTCTTCATAACTGGAATAAAAATACTTCATCATTTGTTGTTTAAATACAAAGTTGCATCCCATGACCACTAGTAACAGGCTTGGTGCAAAGTGCCCTCCATCACCTTTCCCTGTTCCTCTTCCATCGAGATCATCTCATGCTGAAACACACTACAGTTTTTCAGAGGACGCTCATGAAGAATCTTATTGCCCTGTGAAATTCTCTCTCCTAAGTCATGATTATCTCTCCATGACTCTGTGGATGCTGAGACTGTCATTTTAGTACCTCAGCATTGGTAGCTACACGGGTAGTATCTGTGGTAGGAAAGTGGTGCCTCTGGGTATGGCTCGGGGAGATGAAGCTCATTGGCCTGATGGCACACATCTTACCCCATTGTGTTTAAATACCTGAATTGTAGCAAAAGATCAAAACTTCTCTCTCAGCACTTATTACTGGATGGCCTCATCATTCGTTTGCTTAGCTATCTTTCCAGTAGCCTCTGATCTGCCTAAGAGTGGGAACCACATTTTATTTCTTCCTGTAGCCCCCTCCCCAAAATAGCACAGTGCCTGGTAATAGTGATGGTTCACCTGACCAAAGGATTCCTTTGCTGAAGTACGCACAGAGCATGACCAGATGATTGGAAACCTTAAACAAAGTCACATGTTTGTGGCAGCAAAGCAAAAATACAACAAAACTTCAAAATGAGGGAAAGGAGAAGGATGTGTTAAAAATCTGAGACTTCCCTCTGCTGCCAGTCAGGAATTGATGCCTTTTATGGCACAAACTACTACACTCTGGGCTTGTGTTCTTGATGAGATCGGCACATAATACTGATAAGATCTGAGCTATATTGTCATTCATTTCTTATTTTTTATAGACATTGCATTCATGTATAAATGTTTGAAAAAACTACTCATTTTGAAATGTTATGTCTGTGAATAAAATATGTACATGTATTTGAGACTCGGTTTGACACTACAACAGTATATTTAAGATAAACTATTTATCTTCCACAAACACATTTCAGTGTTTTAACACATCCATTTGTTTCTGGAATGAAGGCAGAGGCATGAGGATGGGAGGAAGGAAGGGTGGGAGGGAGGCAGGAAGGAGAAGAAAACAGTCAGGGAGCTTTGTGTTTTGATATTTCAGCTTTCCTCTTGATGGCAAAATCCTAACTGGAATATGGTTTTGTTATCCCGGATGTCAGTTCACAAATCATGAATTAAGCAGCTTAAGCCAAGTGGCACCTAGCAGTAAAACTGGCATTTCTCAAAATATTGGCAGATCGAGCAAGCAACTGTTGATTTTAAATGTTTAATGAGCAATATGTTACTTATTCCGGTAATATTGTTGTGTTTGCCTAACCTTTCTCAGACTGCCTCCTTCTGCTTTATTGCTGGAAGGCTTCCAAAAAGGAAGGGTTGAATTAGAGAGGGGAGAGAGTACGTACAGAATGGGGAAAAGTGTAAGAAGAAAAAGCTAATTAAAATTGCTCTCCTTATAGTGGGGAATTAGTCATGTCTTGTCAGAATCATAACTCAAGGACTTATATGGTATCATGGAATCCCAACATGCTGTTCTTCACATGTTTATGGTCACAATAGAAGAAAAAAAGTAAAGGAAGAAAAAAATGGACTGGAAAGAGGATAAGCAAACTGCTAGCAGGTGGTTGAAATGAGCAGCACAGGGTAACTGGGAAGTCCTGAGAGAGATCTTCAACTTGAGATCACGATAACAGAAATCTGGGTGGAGTTACCCCACACATGATTATGATGAAAGAGTCTTGGTCCAAAGAATGAACCTGTGGCAAGATTACAACAGAAATAAATCAACAGAGTAAAGGGGTAGGAGGGAAATCAATAGTAACTTCATACTCTGTGACATAAAGCACTTGGCTTCTGACAGGTAAACACTACAGACACATGCTCTCATTCCTTAACTGTACTGATTGCTGGGTCTGAAAACATTGGTCAGTATGTGTAAAATACCTGATGTAGTTAGACCTTCCTCAAGGTTAAATTAATGAGTGCTATGCAAACTATGGGTATGATTTATTGCTTCAAAAAAGGATTTGTTTTGTTTATCAGAACCTTTTTTTTTTTGTTAGCAAAAGTGAATGCAGAACTCGAGGCATTACTGAGTAAGTTTGAAATCCGCTACAGATCTAAGGCAGATAGTTCATGCAAAAGATCTGGATCAGTAGGGGCGTTAAAGTGGAAATAACCATATGACTGATTAGCATAAAAATTAGCTACAGAGACAAATCTCCCAAACAGAGCCCTCATTATAGTCCGGAACAGAAAGGAATTCCTCAGTGCTCTAAGAATTAAAATGAAAGGGAAAAAAATTAATCCCCAGTTTGTGGACGTTGGGAAAGGATTTTACCTTATATACATACACCATCAGCCTGCTGTTATGCTACTTACAGAATTAGGAATACTGTTTCTAAACTTCAGAAGAAAAACATCGTGTGTGAAGCTTATCCACTGCCACATTTTGTAATTTATTTAAAAATATATGCCCATTTGCACTCTTCCATGATTATCTCCTGGGAGAGGAACTGTGGTTTTCCTTAATGCAGTCATAAGGCCTTTTTTTGGTATTGAGTTCAAGAACCCTGGGAATGATGCTAATGAGGTCAGATCAACAAGGACAGTCTCCATAATCTAGCGAGCTTTACTTTGTCCTTTGACCACAGTCTTTCACCCTGGCAGTGACCCCTCAAATGAATATTCACAATAGCATTGGCTGTCAAAAAAAATCATTTCAGATTCATCATTAAAAACTAATCATTTATTGAGTATCTACTATGTGACAGGGACAGTGCAGAGTAGTATTTGGGATAATATAATTATTCTGTACCCTCTAGTAGTAGGTTTCTATTTATAGAGATCTGGCTATATGCAGCAATTTTGGTAACCCATCACATTTGTTAAAATGAAATATGATAACCACTTATAAAACCCCTACTCTAATCTCTCACTCAATTAAATATTTCAGTACAGAAATGAGTGAGGGTATTTAAAAACTCTCATTTGGGAAGTAAAGATGAAGAATATAATTGGAACAAATAAATTCAAATGATAGATTAAGGTTACTTGGTTTGCTTTCTCTGGTTAAAAAAAAAAAAAAAAAAAGATGAAACCTCCTTGAGTGAGGATCTCTAGAATAATTTGTGATTTGGACTGAAAGTAGATGGTTTGTGTTACATTTCACTCACTGTCTAATTTCTGATGTTTTTTGAAGCTGTTGTAAAAAATAAGAGAAACAATGTGCTCTCATATGGTGGTTATAAGAATTACCTGAAACAATATAGATGTGTATAGAAAGACCTAAATAAATAATAGCTTTTTCTGTTATAACATTTTTCTCTTCTATTTGAGGAAATCCTTCATTTATTTTGTTTTGTTTTGTTTTGTTTTGTTTTGTTTAAGTACCTACTATTTTCTGTGAACTCCTTGCTTGTTAATAAAATACGTATCCTTGAAATCTCAATTTACATGGCTTTTTCTTAGGTGATCTTGCCTTCTGAGCACCAGATAGGGTTGTAACTTAGACTTAACCAGATTATCATGCACACACACACACACACACACACACACCACACCTTCTACCCTCTACACATACCTACATGTTTGAGATGGCAAGCTTCATAAAAGTGAAAATTGGCTGATTTTATTTACCCTGCATCTTCAGCACCTAGCATGTAGTAGACAATCATATATTTAGTTGAATGTATAAATAAATATGCAAGTCAATAAATGAACAGGATAATATAAAGATAAATAGGCCTAGAGCCCTAGCGTCATGAATCTCATAGTCTAGCTGGGGAGACAGAAATGTATACAAATGATGTCAGTGCAGCCTGACCTAGGCCACCATAATTGTATGAACAAAATTTATGGAGCATAGAGACTAACAAGCACTGGAGACTAGCATAGGGGTAGTTTCGAGTAGGGATTAAGAGGAGAAGCAGAAGGGAAGATGTTGAGAAAGATTTCATAAAAGAGATGTCACTTGCACTGGTTTTTGAAGATTGAGTAGAAAGAAGCCCAGGAAGGAGAGGAATGTTTTCCGGGAGGAAGATAGACAGCAGGTATTGTTTACATCAATCTGTACACTGAAATCAAAAAGCTCCAAATCCATTATGTCAAAAAAAAAACCCCAAATGGATATTTTACAATAGTCACAGGCAATATTCAAGGTTTGATTAGATTTAAATATGCAATAAAAACTCTGCAAAGGCTCCAAGAGGGAAGAATGAACCTATGAGATGGCAAAAGCTCCGTGTGTAAAATATTCCTAAGTGCCTGGATACTCTGGCACTTTGCAAGTGGGCAGTGGCCCATGCATCTTCATGACTAACTCCTAGTGGAAGATCAAATCCCAGGGGAATCTGCAGAGGGGGACAAAGGACGAGCAAGCCAGACACTCTCTACAGCCTAAGACAAGAGTGCTATGAAGTTTAACCATGTGCATTTACTCACAAATAGTGCCTGCTAATTTGCACACCTTATCTTTTTTGAACTTCTTACCTATATTATAAGGCTATCAAGAAATGTATTATAACCTCTATTTTACAGATGAGGAAAGTGAATTTTGGGAATTTTTAATGACTTGCCTAAAGTTAGTGACAAAACTATAAACCCTGTTTCCCTAAATCCAGTTTCAAGGCTGTTATACTATACAAGCTTACTTATTTTGTAAAATAAAATGAAACGAAACAATAAAGTAAGGTAGAATGATCAGGAAAATCAAATGTAAATGCTAAAATAAATTTTCTGAATTTCTTGCTACATCAAAAAGTTTTCATATCTAATCTACTCAGACTTTAATCACCAAATATCTCATATTTTAGGATACATACCTCTCTTTTCTGTATTTTCTAGATTTCTTTCATCTCAAGCCACACAGCTCCTTTCATTTTGGTCCCTTCTCCCTATTTCTGAAATAGAATTTCTGTTCTAGTTTAAGGAACATGAACTTTAGAGCTAGACAGAGTGGAATGTAAGTCTTCATTCTGCCACTTACCAGCCTTATAATCCTGAAAAACAAATTCCAATCTCTGGTCCTCACCCACAGTATAACTATATTGTGATGTTTTATTTCCCAAATCAACAAGTTTGTGTGGAATTGCTTAGCACATGTCTGATTTACAATAAGCTCTCAATAAATACCTATTTGGTGAATCAGTGTTCAGTCCTCTTCTCCTTCCCCACTACCTGTGTGATCTTAGGGCAGATACTTAATAGCTCTGTGCTTCAGTTTCCTCATCTGTAGAGATAATGATGCTTGTATGACAGAGCTTTCAAGAAGGTTAGGTAATATAATTCATGTGATATTCTTAGCACATAATTTTCACTCAGTAAATGCTTGTGGTTCTTTCTCTTCCTTTTCTTACCTTCATTCTGCACACCATTTAAACTCTTCTCTCCATTTTCCCTCTTCCAGGATTTCAGGTCTGTTTCCTTCCCCACCTCCTGTTTCTCTCCTTCTCCTGGCACTCATACTCCTCATCTTTTCCAGATTCTACTTAGTATTTACTCCTATACTCCCCTCACTAGTACCCCCTTCTTCATCGCTGATGCTTTTCCTCTTGCCTTTGTCAACTCTTCGAGAGCTAACGTAGAATCCAGGTGAAGTCTAAAGGTGCCAAATGGAGAAATCTCACCTGCCCAGAGGACATTTCAAGCTGATCCAAGTACTGAAGGATAAATGATTTAAATGCCTTTGATTTGGGAGTAGAGAGACAACAAAATGTATTGAATAGTAGAGATCTTCTTGACTCCTTGTCTTCCCCATTTGCCTGTACACACACTCAAACACACACACACACACACACACACACACACACACACACACCAGCCTGCCAAAAATTATGCATGTGATCACTTCCTCACTCATCCTTTGAGTCCTTTTATCTTTGTATTTATATTTATTTTTTCCTTCACTCATGTTTAGAACTTCAGAAATAACAGAGTATGTAAATCAATAAAAGTCTAAGAATAAAGAAAAAAGGACATAAAAAAGGAAGATGCTGAGATATGAATGACAACTAGGCAGGAACATTTTAATTCTTTTAGAACCAGCAGCATCCTCTTAACACTACCAGCCAAGCTGTACACTTGTTCTGAGCAGCTTGTAACTCTCTTCTTTCTCACAAGGCCCTCTGCTACATGGTAGAGGGATGTTTCTGCGTCCAGCTGGTGATCACTTTATGTCCTGAGGCAAAAGGATTGATGGTATGTGCCATACTTTTATTTAGCTTGTATAAAGCAGATGCTATTTCTACTCTGCTCATTCACATCAGTGTTTAAATTTTCCTAGCATCCAGAATCTTACAAAACTTCAACAGTACCCCTGGAAAGTCAGGCAATAGGGCACCTTCAGGTGACATATAGAAAGAAAAATGTAAGGGTGTAGGAATTTGGAGATTCTCTCTCTCTCTCTCTCTCTCTCTCTCTCTCTCTCTCTCTCCAACACACACACACACACACAGACCCACAGACCCACAGACACACACTCTACTTTCAGGTGGGTTTATCTTGGGTGGATTTGCTCTTTGTACACTGGATGAACTTAAGCAGGGGTATCCAGTGTTTGGTATCCCTTTTATCCAAGCACTACACTGCTGATATTGTTTTCCTTTAAGCCTCTGCCTTTCCTGAGACCTTCCAGGGCCTTTGGAATCTTCAATGGTGAGGTTGATTTCCCAAGGCTACACCTTTCCAAGGATGATTGTCTTCAGATTCCTGTAGCCATTTTTTCTCTGACCCTGCTAAATAGACTTACTCCTAGTCTTCATCATTGACCCAGGGCAAAGAGGAAATTTTTTTAAAAAATTTTTTTCTTAATGTTTTTATTTATTTTTGAGACAGAGAGAGACAGAGCATAAGCAGGGAAGGGGCAGAGAGAGAGGGAGACACAGAATCGGAAGCAGGCTCCAGGCTCTGAGCCATCAGCACAGAGCCCAGTGCAGGGCTCGAACTCACAGACTGAGCCGATCATGACCTGATCATGACCTCACAGATCATGACCTGAGCCGAAGTCGGATGCTCAACCAACTGAGCCACCCAGGTGCCCCAAAGAGGAAATTTTAAATAAGTGTGTGTGTCAGAGCAGGGGGAGGAGGAGTCGGGGGTAGTTAGGGGGGTGTATCTCTGTGTTTCAGGGTCTAAACTGTATGGCCATTCCAAGCTGCCAGTCCCTATGAGAATGTCATGCCATTTTTCCTATGGTCCATCAATTTTAAGAACTCCCAGGCAGCATAAAATAAGAAAGAGTTTTAATATGAATTTGGTATACTACTACTCTCAGAGGGGAAAACTTTTCAGCTCTTGAAAATATGATTTTTAGTTTTATAATATGAAAGCTCCATGACTGATTCTTGTGCATTTCTCTCCCATCTTGTGAGTGTTTGCATGTGATTTCATTAACGGCTTTTCTCTGCTGTGGGAACCAAATTCTGTGCACCTTATGGGTTTGTGATCACCATGTCTCCAGCAGGCAAAAGAAATGCCTGGGGCCTTTTTGGCTTTTTTAGAAAGAAACAAGTATAAGGCTATTAGTCTGATTCTAACTTTCACTGCCTTTCTCCTGGGAGCAGCCCCACAGCAAGTGTAGCAGTCTCTTCCCTAGAAAATAGTTCAGTTCATACCCACAGCCAGAGCTTTGAAAGCTTGCTTGACATGGTTTATTGAGACCCAGAGCAGAGGAACTGGTGGGTGAATCAATGCCTTTGTGAAGCTTTTGTAGTCAAATGTGCATCTGCATCCCCCTACATGTTAAAATGCAGATTCCTAGGACTCACAGTAGACCTGCTAGATTGGAACTTCTGGAGTTGAGCCTAACAGTCTTCCTTTTTAAGGCATTCCCTAGATGGTTTTTCCTAGGTTGAGAGACACTGCGTTAGCATGATATTTAGGATGACCTAAAATGAAAGTGGAATCATAGGTATTGACACCATAATTATTTGAAAATAATTGCCTATCTTAGAATAATATCTCTGAAATTCAATTTTGTTGTTATTTAGTATTACCTGATTTAAACACAACAGCCCAGTGAAAAACGCGGGTCTTCAGACTTGCATGGTAGGATCTATTCCTTTATACCAGTGGTTGCCAGATTTTTTCCATAAAAGGCCAAGTAGTAAATATTTTAAACTTTGCAAGCTGTGCAATGTATGTTGCAGCTAAACTCTGAAAGTAGTCTTGCACAATAAATAAATTCATGGGCATGGCTGTATCCCAATGAAACTTTATTTATGAATACTGGTCTTTGAATTTCATGTAATTTTAATGTGCCACAAAATATTGTTCTTGGGCACCTGGGTGGGTTAGTCGGTTAAGAGTCCAACTCTTAATTTTGGCTCAGATCATGATCTCCCAACGTGTGAGTTCAACACCCACATTAGGCTCTGCAGTGACAGTGCAGAACATGCTTAGGATTCTCTCTCTCTCTCTCTCTCTCTCTCTCTCTCCCACTCATGCGCTCTCTCTCTCTCTCAAAATAAATAAATAAACTTAAAAAATATTGTTTTTGTTTTAGTTTTTTTTAATCATTTATAGGTGCAAAAACCATTCTTAGCTGTGGAGTAGGCAGCAGGTCAAATTTGGCCTATGGACCATAGTTTGTTAATGCCCCGTCTGTACCTCTGTTGGTTCCAACTTAAGACAAATTTGGAACAAAATAAGTCACAATCTTAGGAAATAATTTTTTTCAAAAATATTTTTGGTTATCAGTAAAATAATAGGACATGTATATCTGTATTTCAGCAATAAAAAGGTTTTGTTTAGAAAAGACATCTAAGTTAAATCTTCAATCTTACATTTTTTAAGTGGTTCACCAAATATAGAGCAGGTTATTCAGAATCTAAGAGGTAAAAACTCTGAGAGACAGTTGTAGAAGAAAGAGAAAGAGGCTAAAAATAAACTAACATTGAATGAGTATCTGTTGTCTGGGCAATCATATTCAAAAGTAAGGAACTGGAACATTCAAGAGTAATGAATATTGGCAGTAAAAGCAACTTCAAGTTATTGATGACATGTTATCAATAAAATGGTTTCCTAAATAGTTTTATGTCCCCATTCTGTTTTAGTGTTGTCTTATTATACTTTGTTGTGTCTTCACAGCATAGTACTGAGTGTTTGGGTGTATACTAATTGTCAAATTAAATTCTCTAACATGCTTTCTATTCTGAGGACTGGTACTCATTAAAAAGGGAGAGCTACCCCTCCTGTATTTGTACACAGCCCCCCCCCCCCCACAATTCCCTCTCTCTCTTCTTAGCATGAGATACAGGGTTCATCTTTATGAAGAACCCAAGGATGTCAATCTCCTGGCCATATTTGGTTTTTCACTTATGGCTATCAAAGTTTGATAATTGGCAGTTGACCTACCATCCCTTTACATTGCTTGATTTTAGTTTATCCTTTGAGATAATTGCATTGATTTGTCCTTCGGAAACTATTTCAATGGTTTTCAAACTATTTGCTAAGGAACACTGGTGTTCCAGAAACCAAAACTAGTGGTTCTGCTGCTAAAATGGAATATTGGCATTCTTTTACTGATTCATTTTATTGATTGAAGGTTGTCTCAAGAAGTCCTTAAATATTTTGGCATCTACAACATTTTTTTAATTAAAATCTAACAGTCAAAACAGGATAAACACAAAACATGATAAAATATTTAGCTTTTTGCATTTGTATTTGTTGTTAAAGTAAGTACCATGATTTTGGGGGGTGTTCTGCTACCTAAAAAATTTTGAGAAACTGTATCCTGAATTGTAATTTGGAAGAGTTACAAAAAAGTATCTTCCAACAAATGGAGATTAAATCTATATGATTAAATTTTGTGAAATTACTTTTAAACTTTCCTCTACCAAACTTCATTTTAAATGTGCCTCAAGTTTAATATTTTTGGCTCTTTGACTATATTCTTGCTAGTTTGGAGAATAATTCCACATTCCTGCTGACACAAATTCTGTCACTTACCTTTCTCCAGCTTTCCCTGAACATATATATTTTTTAATGTTTTTTTTTTATTTTATTTTTGAGAGAGGGAGGAAGAGAAAGAGAGAAAGAGAATCCTAAGCAGGCTCTGTACTGACAACATGGGGCTTGAATTCACAAACTGTGAGATTGTGACCTAAGCCAAAATCAAGAGTCAGATACCGAACTGACTGAGCCACCCAGGTACCCCTCCCTGAACATATTTTACACACACACACACACACACACACACACACTCCTCTTTTCTTCCAAATATCTCTCATCCTTAAGTCGCTTTCTGATATTCCACCTTTGACTTCTTGAGGAAAGAAGGATATATTTCTCAATGGCCAGTGCTTGGATTGGGAAAGGGGAAGGTCAAACATCTGACTATTTTGGAATTGCATCTTCTTTTCATTAATGTGAATCCAACCTAGACATGCTCTAACTGGGTTTAACTAGCCCCACTAGAGTTCATATAGGTCATATGTAACCAGCATCCCCATTTCCCATGGCAATGGCCAATAGTATTCATCCATGACAGCACTCAACAGCTCTCTAGGTAGACATTCCATTAGATAAGAACTGAATATAGGGACAAAACGTTTTCATTATCCCTGATGTGCAAAGCCTTGATAACCTACCCAAACCTGAACCTAAAGCCCTTGTACTACCTGGAATGATATCAGGACCAGGGATATCAGTTGTAAGAAATTATTAAGCCTCCAGTCCTATAAAGATGACTAAAGGTTATCACTATGTTGTCAATAATGACCACTGGAAACTTGTGACTCGTAAGCTTTCCTATACCCAGCCACCTTTGCAATCATGTGCTTACGTATTCACTTACTCTCAGATGTGTAGATGACAGGTGACCATTTCTTCGCATGACTACTTTATGCCATATCCAAATGAAGTCTTTTTATGAATAGGTTTAGGCTCAACCAACCTGTCAATAAACCTCAGTCTGCCTTGACTGTCAACAGGCTGATTTTGTAGGTATCTGTGAGTCTATTCTAGGATGTTGCAATATGGTAGTATTTTTTTTCCTGCTCTTATGTTTCCCCATGGTCCACTTTGCTTGCTTTCTTTCTATGACCTCTTTGTGCCCCACTCTATTACCTTCTTATTTGCTGTAGGACCTTTCCCTCACACTTTTCTGCCTTCACATCTTCCCTATAGTCTCCTCTGCCGCTGACCACAGCAAGTCAGTCAGTGGCCCGAAAGCCAGTGCTAAGTTAGCCTTCAGGTAAAACCATCTGTCTAAAGAGGGTGATTTGAGGTGCTTAACTTTTTTCACCTTGATATTGCAAGGGATTTTTAGACCAGGAACCTAAAATTTCATCAGCAAATGTTGTATCTTGAGATATTGTTATAACCAAGTTTAGCCTTGATCATATGGTACAGAATCCTTGCAAGGAAGGGAATACTGAGGAAATTTAAAAACCTAGTGATATATTAAAAATATTCCAAGACCTCCTACTCAGAATTTACTCAACTATCTTCTGAAGAACTGGCTATTGTTCTCAGAGATATGAATCAGCAAGTTTAGAAGACCACCTAGTATGACCTCAAACAGGCCGAAAGACTTTTAGTGTGTTTTATACCTATTCCAGGACTGACTTATTTGTGTGTGTATATATGACATGTAAAGACCGTCCTCTTTATCCGTATCTACAACTAATTTCACATCAAGACTTAGATATAAAAGAGAAATATTTTGTATCAGTATTTACTACTTTCTTCGTAGTTGCCTTGAACGTTTAGATTTAGTTGCCTCGAACATTTAGATGTGTAAAATGTGCTATCTGAACGGTGACCCACCCGCATCCCGAGCAGTGCCCTCTTCTTCCATTCTAGTCCTTGTAGTTCCCCAGAACCTATTCCCACAAGTACCTATCCTGATTGCCTGCAGGCTGACAAGTCCCTTAGGTGTTAATTGAGAATTAAGACGTTAACTGATAAAAGGTAGAACCACTTGCATTAATATTTGCATTGCAAAAAGAGTCTTAATGGGAAAATAATTAAGCTTTAAAGTTTGATTTCTTTGAGGCAATTTATCCTGCCTGGCAACCTGTCAAATCTCGCCAGGCAGGCAGACCCCGCTTTGCATCACCTTATCTGCCTGCACCTCATGCTGGCCACATGTAATTTCAATGTAACTCTGCAACCAGACTATTAGAGTGTGGGTTGGGAGAGCTCCGAATCCTGTGTAACATGATCCAAAGAAATTAAATCTCTCATCTGTTTATAAATTAATTTATTCTTAGAGGATCTTCCAATACTTGATAAGGTCAGCAGCCATCCATCTGTTATTCTGCAAGTTCACAGTTTATCCACTGATCAAAGAGGATTTTATAATAAAATTCACACATAATGGAGATAGGAAAAGCAATTTACGTTTTTTTGTTCAACTTTGCATGTAATAACCTATTCTTGGTTATTTTTATAATTTGAAAATCTAGTGACCGTGCCCAGCAAAACACAGTGATTGCTGGACAGAAAGGATAGTAGACAATTGGGAATTGGGATCTAGGCTTTATTTCGAGTTCTAGACAAGCCAGCAGGTAGTTAGCACTGGATTTCGTTAGGAAGCTAGTGTCTGGAACTGGTAGACAAGGGAAATTAGTACCAGGAGTAGAGCTGAAACTTTTATAATATGTTACAATGGTTAAAACACTAGAGTCACACAGACATGGTGGCTTTGCCATGTACTATCTGTCTGATGTTGGGAAAATTCTTTAATTTTGCTATACTTAAGCAGCGTCATTTGTAAAGACAGAGAAAACAATATGCCTATGTGGATAAATGAGCTAGCAATGCAAGCAGCTCTGTGTGACACAAAGTGTCACGTTCAAACCAACACATGGAGGTTTGAATTGCTAGCTCAGGAAGGGGAATTGGGTGTTGTATTCAATGCAGAATGTTGATTCTTCTTATGAGAATTTAACTTTTCTCTTTCAGTCTCCCTGGACCTAAAAATTAGATTGATCCCTGATCACAGGCCAAGGTTAAACTTTTCAGTTAAAGTTAATTGAAACCCCTTGAGAGAGAAAAAAAGGGTTGTGCCCCTGAATGACAGACTACTAAAATCAGGTGGAGGGTTCCCACATGTAGGTGTGCCCAGGGATCACCTGTGGAACTTTATAAACACATGAATTCCTGATGGTTCTGATTCAGTAAATCTGTGAAAGGATCTGATGATCCACATGTATAAAAAGCTTCTAGTGGGATTCTTATATAGGTGGTCCATGAATCACACTTTGAGAAACAATGGAGTAGATGGTGACAGGAACCTGAGATAAGTTGATTGCTATATCTGGACATGAAATCTGCATAATTTTTCTAAAATGAAACCAAAAGAAAAAATATACTGATTCACATATCTATTTTGTTATTTTAAACACAGTGACAAGAGTTTAAAAATCCATCTAAGGAAATATTTTCTGCAAATATTTTGATACATGGAGGGCATTTATAAAGAGTATTGAGTAATGTATTAGACAATATATTTGACTGAAGTTTATGAAATACATAGAAAATGTGTCCAAAAGGCTAATTTTTTATAGTCTTTATAGAAAAGCCTGTGGTTTCACTTCAGTGAAGCCATTTCTAGGAAGTGCATAAATAATCATGGTCCAAGTGGCTTGCTTTCTAAATATGTGATCCTTGGATAGACTCCAGAGGCTCTTAAATAAATGGATGGTAGCATACTGAGTAGATATGCTGTCTCAGTCAGTTTGGGCCACTATAACAAAGTACCATAGACTAGGTGGCTTAAACAACAAACATTTATTTCTCACAGTTCTAGAGGCTCAGAAGTCCAAAATCAAAGCACTGGCAGGTTCAGTATCTGGTGAGAACCCATTTCTTGGTTCATAGATCGGTGTCTTCTTCCTATATCCTTACATTGCAGAAGAGGCACCAGAGCTCTCAGGAGTTCTTCCCAAAGGGCACTACTTTCATTCAGGAGAACTCCACCCTCATGACTTAATCACCTCCCAAAGGCCCCACATCTTAATACTATCACTTTGGGAGTGGGAGGAGGCAGGCACCTTCAGTCCATAACAATATGCTTCACCCTTATCAAGGGTCAAAATACCATATTCTAGGTTGAAACCATTAGCAATTGAATCTCTGAATAGTTATTCTGTGTGAGATCCTTATAAGGTAGGTGTGAGACGTAAGGTGGGCAACCGTTGTAGAGTAAGATGAAATGACTTCAACACGGGGCTGGGAAGTTGTCAGTTATAAACAAATGCTTGAGAACATGTGAGTGCTTGGTTGAGATATAAAAACTGTGCTATATAATGTGGAAAAAAATACTGAGTCTGATATTTTTGCAAGACAGCTATTGGTTATCACCTGCTCTCTCTGTCTATAAAAAGTCTCCATATGGACCCTATAAATATTATACTTTTAAGTAAATAATTGTGTAGTTTTTGCCTTTTAAGCACTGCAGGGCCTAAACCACTAGCAAACTTAAAAGTTCCCAATGAGAAAGGAAGATAGCTGAGTTTTGCTTGGGCTAAAGTAACAAACTAAGACAGAGAATGAATTCTTTTTACCCACATCTCAGACCTCTTTTCCTTTCCAGGAAGACTTATAGTTCATAGCATTAAGGAAGCTCAAGTTGGGATTAGTCTCAGAATATCCAAGTCCAAGGCCTACTACTAGAGCAAGGTGCTGAGATTGCTGGGTAATTGTGCTGTATCTAGGCTAACAGGTGGTCAGTGACAGAAATACAAGTAGGAGAATCCAGCCTTGGAGCAAAGGAGACATTGACAACTAGATCATGATGGGCCAAATTTATGGTTTAGACCAATGTTAACCCCACCTGGGGACTGGAGTACAATCTCAGTGCCAGTGACAAGTATGGAAGAGTAATCAAGCAAAGTGCTGTGCAGAGTGAAGGACAGGTAAAGAAAATGTATCTGAGTGTGCATATAGATACCTTCTGCCTTCAGGGTCAGTGCTGAGGGCCAAACCCTTCTCAATAGTGAGGAAAGAACTTCTAAGGAAGGCCAGGCTTGCGTCTCAGTGCTCCTGGGCAGAGTGGGCTGGGCCCGCAGGTCACAATTCCTCAATAGCAACAGTCAGCCAGTACAGAGGCTAGGGAAGAACAGACAGTTCACACATACAGTCACTAAAGTTCTTGATTGTCCAGCAAATTAGAGAATTGTTCTGTTTTTATATAAATCAACCTCCTGGCTGGTAATTCCTCCTGTCATTTGGTATCGGTGTCTTATTTCTGTATTAATTCTTCTCTCTCCTTATGCCAGAAATAGAAAAATCTCAGAGATTTTCTTTTTCATTATGAGAAACCCACCCTGAGGAGACAGCCAAAAGGGTGAATATGTCTTTCCTCTATACTGAAGTTATTAAATCCAATTCCATTTTTTAAAAAAAACTCTTAATATAAAAGTAATATGATTTATGTCAAAAATTCAAGCAATATAGGAGGACAAAAAATGAAGAGAAATTCCCTGACAACACACTCCTGGCCCTTCTGATTCCATAATCCAGAAGACTACCACTAATATTACATAGACACTGTATATATACAATCAACTGTGTTAAAAAGCATATATATGAATATATGTATTTATGTGTGAATACAACTTTTTTTAACACAAAAGAGATAAACCATAACTAGCATTCTATAATCAATATATCTTTTTAGTGACTAGAGGGCATTACATGAATGAAATTTTCTTAAGTAACTGAATACATATCTATGAAAAGCATGACATTTAATAGTAAGCATTTAATAAATACTGGATATAATAATGCAAATATGTTGTGATAATCCTTTCCTAGCTTACTTTTATAATTCTACAACTATACAGCATTTCTGAAAAAAATAGATTAGTTTTCCTTGTCTGCAATTTTCATAAGAGGAGATTTATACTCTATTTATTCATTTCACATAACACTATGTTTGGGAGATTGTCCATATTGCCACTTACAGCTGTCATCCATTCATTTTCTTTGCTGTATGGTATTTTATTATGTGAATATGTAACAATTTATGTACTTTCTACACAATGTGGGTGTTTCCAATGCTTCTGGGAACATCACTGAACATAGTAGTGGAATTGCTGGAACGTATGCATGTCCTCGGCTTTAGTCGCTATTGTCAAACTGTCTCCCAAAATAACCAAACCAGCCCACTGATTTTGAAAATCCCAACTTTGGAAGAAATGTGGCCCTTTTATGTCATTTATATTATAAATTTTTCATCTTGTCATTTCTGTATTTACTTTGTTGATGAAAGTTTTGTACTATGGAAAAATTTTGACTTTTTATGTAAACTAATCTCTTTTTTTTATGGCTTCTGTGTTTCCTAACTTGCTTACAAAGATATTACCTTCTTCAGTTTTATCAAATTATTGTCTATTCTCTTAGTATCCTTACAGTTTACATTTTAATTTTAAATTATGTGACACATCTGAATTTGTTTTCGTGAATAATATGAGAATGATTTTTTTTTTTCTCAACAAGTTATAGCCTGTTGCTTCAACACCATTTTAGCAATAATAAAAGAGAAAGATCATTCATTAGGTATTTGGTTACAGTATTGACATATAAAACTATGGGTTTTTTTTAAGGAAATATGATTGATACCAGTTACATAATAGTAAAAAGGAATAATAAAATATAAAATATATTAGAATAAGCTTAATGCAAAATTCTCATGACTTAGGAAGAAAAAAACAATTGATGGATTAATAAGGACTTAAATATGATATCTTATTCTTGGATAGACAGAATTAAGATTATAAAGCTATATCTCTGTGAGTGAACCTATAAATCTGATATAAACCCAATCAAAAAACCGAATATTTATTTGTTGTTTGATGTAAATGATAATTCTAAAGTTCGTCTGAAAAAAATATGTGGAACCAATCATGAAAATTCTGAGAAATGACTATGCATAGCTTTAATTAAAATGTATTGAAAGCTATGGTATGGGGTACCTGGGGTTCAGTTGGTAGAGCATGTGATTCTTGATCTCAGAGTCATGAGTTCAAGCTTCACGTTGGGTGTAGAGTTTACTTAGAAAAAAAAAGTTATGGCAATTCAACAGGTATAAAAACTCCCACTCTCCCCCAACATAGATTAAAAATTAAAAAAAATAAAAATAGTAGGCGCCTAGCCCAAGCATAGACAGAAAGAAGCAAGAAACAGAAAAGAATCAGGAAATAAACCAAAATGTAAATAGAAGCAGAATTTAAAATCATTGATGAAAATATGATTAATAGTTTTTAACAGAAACTAGTTCACATATAATTTGCAAAGCCTTTAATCCATTTTCCGTTCGTGTGAAATAAAGTCAAGGCCTTCCAGAGCTGTTCAATTGTATTTATCCCTGATGAGAATGTAAGTTCCATGAGAGAATAACTTTCTTTCTTCTACTTCCTAGTTCTTATAATTGCCATTTATAATCGTACTTCAGAAGCCACATTTTGCTATTCAGACACACAACCCACTTGCTTATATATTTTTAGGTATTTAGGTCTTTTATTACTAAAAATTTATATTTTGAATCATTAATCTTATTCAGCATTTGGAGGTACCCATCTTATTTTGCCCCCTCGATGGTTAGTTCTTTATTTTTGTCTTGAGTTATCTTCTTTGGTTTATAAAAACCTCAGAAAATAAATGAATAAAGAAATGAAGTGTAGGAAAAAAAAGTAGTTTTATTCTTCATTTATATCCAGTTGTTTGGAAGGGATCTGCACTTGAATATTCTTTAAGCATTCAAATTCAACAGGTATAAAAATTCATTTTATTAACCATCGTAAAAATATCATCCAGTCCACAAATCAGTCAAACCAAGAAGTTCCGGGTCACCCCTTTCCTTTAACCTGCCACTTTAATTAAGGGGGATTTGTGAAAGTAGCGCCTTCCCATCAGGATAAGACAGTCTGGTGGACTTTCCTCATTTCATCTGTTTAAACCTCCGTGGTGGCCTTTCTCTGTGCCTTTGTTTTTATTTAAAAAGGAGTAGAGGAAACATCCTCACGCAGTGCTTTTTAAATGAAGTGACTTGTCAAGTCGGAGACTGTGGCAGTAATCTGAAAGGCAGTAAATTTAGCGACCCTCACTTGCACTGACAGCCTGTCACGCGCTTGAAACATAAATAGCAGTGGAGACAAATCGCTGCTGTTTTCCTATTAAGCTTTGGCCCACTAGCCTCGGAGCCTTCCAGGAGCACGTGGGCCCAGCCCTGGAGAGCCACCGCTTTCCAGAGCAGGCACCGGCTGGCCCCTAGGCTCACCCACGCCGCCTCTAAGTGTGTGTGCTCCCAACACTGCAGCTGGGCCCCCCATTCGCACAGAGATCCATCTGCTTCCCTGAAAGGCCAAAAGCCCGGGCCAGGATTGGGGGGCCGGGGGTGGGCGGGTGCTAGTACACACAGGGCTTCAACCCAAATGGAGTGCTGATGGGGGTAATTCCTGGTTCATACGTTTTGGTCTAAAAACAAGAAGCAAATTGCCAGACTCCTTATGATTATTTGCGTGGAGCCCTGAGCCTCCCGCCTTATGTTAAATGGGAATATTCTAAGAACATCCATTTAGTTCAGGCTTATACCATTTCCTTTTCTGACCCACCCCCACTTCTCACTCCACTTTTCTCTTCATTACTTATTTATTGACTTTAAGCAAGAAGAGTTCTCTAAATTGGATCGACCAGCTCATTCAGCAGTGAGGCTAGCTGAAGAAGTGAGGCTAGGATTTGGGGGTGAGCCCAAATGAGGTCACTGCAACATGGAGGCCTGTAATGAAAGGGCAGAGGGCCAGGTGGGGTTATTGCCTGCTTTGTTTTAATTACCTTTCTAAGGCTTCTGTGGCAGCCGCAAACTCTGCCTAGCATTCCTTCCACAGTGCAGTTGCCCTGCTGCGTTTAACACATTCACTTACAAAATGCCAATTGATTTATGTGACTTTTGAAAACAGCAACCGCTGTTCTCATCTCTTCTGATATTTAATCCTCAGCCATGGCAGAATCGCTAATGACAGGTCCTGTAACACCCACAGTTCTGACGACAATGCTGAGAGATCTTGGGCGTTGCTGCCTCTGGCTACCAATTCTAAGGTCTTCCTCATCCACTTCTTATGGAATCATCCAGAAAACAGATGCCTGCAGAATTTTTTTTTTTATTCCAAAGGACTCTTCTGAGGTCTTTTTTTTCTGGTTTTACCTCCTTGCCTATTCTTTCTTGCACCCTTAGAAAAATAAAAATGAAGACAGTGAGTCCTTGCTTTATGACATCATGCTGTATCATACTAACTTTCTGCAGCCCCTACTACAGCGTTTGAATTACCACCAATGTATATATTACACATTTAATCCACATGTAGCCCCAGGCTCTTAGCAACTCCATATTTCTGGGTGCCTAAGGAACGTACTCTCTAGGATGTTCCAAGAAAACCTGATACCAACCACATGAAGAATGTAACTCATTATCTTCACTCCAGGTTAAGCACGCCTTCCTAATTTCCCAAGTGGTGCCAATTGCATTCAAACCCAGGAAGTCATTAGCTTTCAACATACACACTGCATTAGAATACTGTTCGTACTTAAGAAAACTCAAATGGACTACAAGAGACCCTGGGGCAAGCAAAGGTCCAAGTATGTGTCACACATTCCTTTCTTCTGCCCTCACAGATGTTGTCACTCTTTCCCATTGAGCCCAGACGCTGCCTCAAAATCTTTCTCAACATCATGCTTCAGGAAGCCACTGCCTATTAGTCAAGATTGATGATGACTATTTGTCATCCCTGAAGAACCATCTTCACTCTCAATAGCAATTCGCAGGGCAGCTTATCACAAAACATTTTAGGATTCAGCACCAAGGAACTGATAGTAAGTGTAAGTGGTATTGATATAAAAAGTATAAAAAGGACTTTAAATAAATAGAATTTCCATGGGATTCCATGCTTATATGCCATGTTTTCTCCAGAAATGAAAGAAAGAAGGAGCAGGGGGTAGGGAAGGAAGGAAGGGAGGAAGGGGAAGGAAGGAAGGGAGGGAGGAAGGGAAGAGGGAGAGAGAGAAGGAAGGAAAAAACAAATGATAAAAAATGGCATTTTAATCAGTACCTTGGGGGTGCCAGAAGGCTCCATTGAGCCTTCATTGAGATGCAGGGGTACCAAACAGTAAATCCAGAGTCTGCACACCACCCCACACAACCTAGCATATGTCCTGCTATCACAGCATGATGCTCATTTCTCTTGCATGGAAAACTCTATTTCAAGCAGGCTAACCAGACTGCCACACCCTTTCACAATTTGCCAGCCCTGGTTTTCTGCACTTGTGTTTTTCAGCTTCCTACAAACTCACTTCTCCCAGTAAGTCTTTCCTAATACCAGGTGTCCATTCTACACTGTAGCTCCTTTGCTAGCTGCTGGCATTTGTGTGCACCAGTGGCTTTGGTGGGACCTCTATAAATAAGTAGGTGGTGCTAAACTTCTAAATTACCAACTTGTTTTCTCATATATTGCTTCATTTGATTCTTTCATTAAGAAGTTAAGTGGACAGCCCTTAGAAAAACTGAAGGCTATCTTTTACTTTCTTTATCTGTAACTGAGTTGCATTGCTTTGGAAACTCCCTGAGTTTCTCATTCTCAAACTCCCATTTGATACTCAGTAGACAGAAATAGAGTGGCTTATGAGAGCTAAGGGTCCAGCTAACTATAACATCTCATGGCAGCCTACCGACAAAAGTAGATATGCCTAGTCAGAAACATGGGCTCCAGAAGCCCACAGACCGGTTCAACCTCAGCTCTCCTTAATCACATTATGTACCTGGGCAATTTCCTCTAGGGTCTTCTCTAAACCTGGATTTCCATCTGTAAGCACTCTAACACAGTATTGTTAATTAAATGAGATAATATCTGAGTCACCTAGCACAGTGCCTAGTATGTGTTTATTAAATAGCAGCTTCTTCAACAGTCACTCTGCAATATTTCTGAAGCACTCCAGCATCCAGCATCATGCTGCACGATAGGGAGGGGTACAATGAGCAAAACCAGATGTGGTCCCTACAATGGAAGATTAGCTATTATCAATACAATTTCCCTTGAAAAAAAAGAATGTAGGGAATCCTGATTCCAAGCCTAGCATTTAGAAAGGCAGGACCGTTTCTAAAAACTGACACCAAATAGGAGGTAAGTAATGGTTAAGTATGAGTACAATAACAGAATGTCGTGCCCCAGGAATAAAAAGGATGTGTAGATGGCAGCTTCCGGCTGGATGCTGAGCTCAAACTGTCAGCTAGCTGATTTTTTGTATGTGAAAGCAAAAATACAAACCATAATGAATTGGATCTCTCTGGATGCCAAGAAAAATGATGCCAGGGCGTTCTTCTTCATTTGGCTTATGCTCATTCATAGAGCCAAAGCCAGTTGTGAATCTTTCCTGGCATTGTGCATGCCTCTGGTTTCTGGGTACTAACTACACCCTTTGGGGCTGCAGAAGGCATGGGGCCAATTTGCATAATCCACACCCTGTTGTGTCTTCCTATTCAAATGGGGAACATTTCTCCAGCAGAGTAACCAACCCCTTCCTTTCCTTATAGCTCAATATGTCAATAGTTAAATGCCTCATTCTCTAGAGAACTCTTTCTTCTTTCATTTCCAATCCTCAAACTCTTCTTTAAAATCATGCCTATTGTATCACCATTGTGTCTCTTCAATGTAGTGTTCCTCCCTGTGTCTCTTTATTCTCCTATGATTGCTGCTTCTGAAGACTGTGTCTGCCCCCACCCCTGTCTTCTTTCAGACACAGATCATTTACCACTCCCTTCAACCCTCTCATGTTGGGTGGGCAGTAAAAGGTGGGATGAGAAATGGTTTCACCCTTTGGACAGAAACACTGTCAAATACTAAAGGATCTCTCAGGTGGGATGTGAGGCTGAGCAACCAAACTTCAAAGGACCTAGAGAGAGACATGGCTGGAAATATAAACAGAACCCCATCATAGGCATATTTCCAGGGTTTCTTGCTCCCGTTTTTTTAGCATGTTTGTGTAGAACGTGATGTGCAAAAAAAAAAAAAGTAGGGAAGGAAGCAAACACAGCAACAGGTGAGTATGTCCTTAGGAAAAAAAAAAAGAAAAGAAAACATGAAACGTACTGTAAGAACAGAAACTTGTTACAGCATTTGAAGTTAGCACAGGAAACTTCAAATGGCATCATTGATTTGCAATCCTTTTTTTCTTTTATTTTTAGAGGTGGAAGTTCATAGCTTGCTTTCGCTCATCCTGTTCACTCTTCTTTCCAGCCACAGGCCCACACAAACACACACATGCCTTGCAAGACACGTTCCACTTCTTTGCTTTTCCTTCATCTGTATGTGTGTTTATGTTAAAGGTAATGTGTTTACAGCAACTTGTAAATATTCAAATTTAGAAGAGCCGAAGAAGATGTCAACCCTATTTCAAACCCATCTTCCCTTCTGTGAAAGAATGATCTACAGGGATGTTATACTAAGATTCCTCTCAGAATAGTGGGGAAAAAATGATTTGTCCATTTCCTAACATGTATAAACCCTTGGAATTCTACATTTTTAAAGTCCTAAAATGCTCAAATTTTAACAAGTTTTCTCAATTTTATTTCCTGTATCTCTAATAAAGGAAAAGAAAAATATCATAATGATTATTAGGGTAGTAGTCTTTCTTTTTTTTAAATTTCAAATAGGGCACTTGTCATCTCTGCAGATTTTTCAAGAATAGGCCTGCTCTGTTTAGTAAGCAAATATTTGGGTGTTAGTGAATTTGTATGCTGTTTCCTAAAAGTTCAAGTGAATGGTTATATGTAAATAAACAGTTGTTTGTCTATATGCGTCTGTGTATGTGGGAAGGAGAAGGAGAGGAATGGGAGAGAGAGAGGAAGGAGAGAAAGGGGGAGAGAGCAGTGCCATGGAAATATATTTAATTTTAAATGGCTGCTTGCTTACAAAGGCCTGATTGACCTTGGGAATCTAAATGACTTGTTCAGTCAACACTGAAGTCCCCATGATTCACCAAAGCACAGAACTCTAAAGCTGCTATACTCAGAAGGTGGCACCTGGCATACTTTAATTGGCATTATTCCTGGCTGATTTGCCTCTGCTTTAGGGAGCACAGAAGAGAACACTTTCCTCTTGCCATTAGCTCTAGGCCCTTCTTTCTGACTTATGAAGAAATATTAAAAGAACTAATATGTACAATTTGAGTAAACAGTGACTAAGAGGGGATATGCTAATTATGTGCAAGAGTTTGAAAGGTGCATACACTGAGGAGGACGAGAAGTTATTTAGCCTGGTAGCTGAATATTGCCAGGAGACACAAAAGCACATTAAGCAAAGGGAGATTTAAACTAAACACCAGATCCCAGAATAAATATAACACTCGGCGACGTGAGCAAGCTTGTGGAAATAGGTTGAGATGTTTAAAATACCAGAATATTGAAATTTGCATTTCAAGTAAACATTTATACAAGGGCAGAAAGTAATAGATAGGAACAAGAGGAAGGCCCACGTTGTAGCCAGAGGGCTTTATTCCAGCAGAGAACTCAACAACAGGTTAAGTGTCACACTCCATTCTCAGAGCCTTCTTAAGGTTGAGAGAGTAAAGGGGAAATGGGGACAGCACCCTTGGGTTGAGAGCAGCTAGTCAGAGTGAACTGAAAACATGGAGGGGAAAGGTGGCCTGAGGGGGACAGACACACAAGGGCAAAGGGAGAGGAGCAAGAGAATCCAAGGGCATTTTAGAATTCTGTCTCGAGATTAACAACATGTACTCCATGCTTTGAACAAAAAACTGCAGTTGGTCATGGTGACTGTTTCCACCTGGGGGCTCTGTTAGTATTGCCATACCTTCTTTTGAAGCAACAACTCCACACAGCAAATACATCCTTAGGGCATGGCCAGAGATGCCCCATCCGGCTTTTCAACAGCGGAAGAGTCAGCATACCTTTTCTTCCCCAGTAAAAGAGTACTCTGTGAGGATCATTAAAAGGAGTGGATTGATATACTAGCTTCTCCTATAGACATACTGAGCTACCTTTCGATACTTAATTCTCTTAAGCTATATGATTTATTGACTCTGACTTTAGTTTCTGCTTGTGTTTCTTAATTCAGCTCAGCTAACTCCACCAACTAATCTGAGCCAAATTCTGTGCAACAGAAAAGCTCCCATTTCCTCTCAGATCACTATGGATTAATAAGAAGTGTTCAAGTGAAGTAGGACAGATAATGTGTTGTGGGCAAAGTCTCCTGTGGGTGTAAGAAAAATAGACGAGCAAGAGGTGGTAGGCAGTATAAAAGTTTCAGCTGAAGGATCCAAGGGGTCAAGGAAGAATGACAAGAAGGTTCCAGAGGTGGTGTTTAATATTTTAAATTCTTATCAAGCTTGTTAGATGAAGGAAGAACAGCCAGTGTCTCTTGCCTGTATTTGGTTTGCACACTGAGACTCCCCAGTCTAGTGAAGCAGCTGTGTATGTGTGTGCTGGGGAATGAGGCAGTCATCAGAGTGGAGCAGAGCTATCATGGGAGAAGCAAATGATCATCCTGCCTTATGGTTGGGGCCCATAAGAGAAACTCCCTTTCATCTTCAGGTGGTATTGGGGGTAAGTCTTCCTGGAGATGTGGGATTGAAAATTCATCTGGTGAGGATCTGTTTTATTATCTACTTACCTGGAAAGACTGGATTATTAATACCTACATTGGCATGTAAGAATCCCAGGTCCAAAACCCAATAAACACCACTTTATTTTCTCTGGTTCATCTTAATGTTTACTCTCACAGGTGCCACCTTCCCAAACCTGTAGGGCCTTCATTTGTACTGCTAAAAGTCATCTTTCCCTCTCCTGGAACAGGTTTATATCTTTCAGAAATTCAAACTGCAAGGTAGGGATTCACTACCCGCCATTTCTAGGTATTTCATGGGAATCAAAAAAGACTTCAGTGTTGTTAGCCATCTCTAAGAAGACTGTACTTGTTCTCTCTTTCACTGACAGCTCAGTACCTACTCAGGAATGAGGTTGATGGGTGTGGGGGCAGGGCATGGGAGAAATCCTACACCATTCCGATATCGTTTTGAACCCTTCTTTCATTACGATCCACCATGATTCTCAAAATCAGTAATGTTGTCTTACTGTCAATCCCACTTCTGCACTCCAGATTTTTTAACGAGTTTACACCTATTTTGGCCTGCAGTTGTCAACATTACCATTTGTCTTCAGGGTATTTGTATTTGGCTACAAGATTTTAGCATCAATTAGCTGGCATGACTCTCAAGTCCATAGTTGCAAGTACGTAGGAATGAATTTTTTTTCCTCCAAGTCCAAATTCTTACCGGCTCATCCAATAGAGTGGACTATTACCCTTCCTAAGGTTTCTGTTTTCTTTCCTACCATATTTTACTTCTGTGGCATGTGAAGTCACATCTGACTGCTTGCCTAAATGTGGAGAAGAAGAAAGGTGAAAACACAGAGGAAAAAATCTTTTACAGATAATACGCAGTTATTTACTTAATAGACTAATTCTAAAACATTTTCAGTAGAAGCATGTGCTAGATAATGTGCAGGACCAGAACCATATATTTCTGTATAACTACTGTCCTTTATTGTTAAGATTGCATAGTTTCCTCAGTACTAGTGATAGTGACAATTGACAGAAGACTCGAAGCTTGGCTGACAGTTGTGTTATAGGATGTTATCAAAGAAGCCTATGTTCTATTGGGAGTCTAGTTAACAGGTTTGGCTGACATATTTAGACAGTGAATTTGTCTCTGTGCTAGTTGTCTGTTATGTTGATTTGGCCATTGGGGAATTTCCAGAAAAGGAAAACAGCTTGTGGCATTTGTGCAAAGCTATTAATTGGTACCATTTAGTGTAGGATGACCGGGAGCAAGATTTCTTCACAGGGGCAGGACGGTGTCCTTTAGCAGGCTCCCAGGCTGTTTCATCTTAACCTGACAGCAGTGGGATTTGTAATCTAGGGTGAGGAGGGTTCAATTTAGCCAGAATTAAAGTCCATTGGCTTTTTTGGCCAACCTCTTTCCCTGCTCAATCCCCTTTCTTCTTCACCTTCTTTTCCTCCCTTTCCCTTTCCTCTCTTCCCCTTCCTCTTCTCCCCACCCCATCCCTCTCCAGGAAGAAACTCATTTAATCAATTATGCTCCACATAAGGGGAGTTAAAGAAGGCTGCCTATCTTGACATTTCATTACTAAACGGACACATCCAACTTTGTGGGACTGTCCAAAAAGGCTTCCAGACCCCTAATCCTAACTGATTAAGCCACCGATATTGAGCTCCCTACCACTCACGCCCATGTGACACAGTCTGTCACAAAGCACAGCATCAGCAGTGTATTCTTATGGATCTGGTCCATAGCCTGAAAGCCTCAGTAATGATGTAGTTTGATACTGAGCAAGGAAACCATAACTGCAAGACAGGGTTTTGAAGATGACCTTTGTGAACAGAATTCCTCATAATCTAAGGGAGAAGAGTGACAGTTTCTCAAAAGGAAGCCACTTGTCCTAATAACAACTGGTGGGAAGAGTGCTTTGCTGCATGGTGTAATTGATGATATCAGTGCTTCAACAGTAGTGCCTCTGAGCCCTTACAACCATGTGCACCTGCCCCCAACTCCCACTTTGTTCTGAGCCCTTAACCAATGACTGATGGGTGGATGTCTGTCCCCCTCATGGGTGTAGATGCATTAACACTCCAGCTTCCTGACTTTTGGTCAGGACAACTTTAAGTGGGGCATGTGCTCTCCCCAGAGCTCCCTGAGGGATTAAGCCAAGTTGTCCTGTATGGGATGTGACCTCTACCCTCTCGTGGCTTCTTTCTCGTCCAGGTCCCATTTTCCTACTTCCCTACTGGTTTTTCCTGAGAACACTTCTTCCAGAATCACTTTCATGTGACTCTTTGTCTTGGGTGGGGTCTGCTTCTGTGGAACGTTACTTCCGACAAATACATTGCCAAAGTATTAAAAATCCATGTGTATTTTCTGCTTCTGGAAAAAAAACAGGTGTTCTGCTGCACATTGTAAACCTAAAAAACAGTCATGCAAATCTCCGTTTTTCAGGGAGAGAATTTGAAGGAGAAGAAGAATATCTGGAGATCCTCGGCATCACCAGGGAGCAGTCAGGCAAATATGAGTGCAAAGCTGCCAATGAAGTCTCTTCAGCGGATGTCAAACAAGTCAAGGTCACTGTGAACTGTGAGTATGGCAAAAGCCAACAGGTGCAGTGTGCCCAGGGCCCACCTCCACCACTAGCAAGCTCTAAAGATCCCATTAGCAAAAGAACATTGCATTTCAAGCAGACGCGCCTCTGGTCAGGGATACACATTTATACATTGGACATATCCAAGGGCAGGACGTGGCCTTTGAATTTGATAAATCAACTCTACCAACTCTAAATATAACCCATAATGCATTTAACAATACAGTCTGTCTTTTACTCAGACTACAGAATTAAGAAAACATGATCAGACAGCACTAGCATATCTGGCAATCACTATTCTGGTCTTTGTGGAGAACAAGGTCATACCACCTTGGAAAAAGAAACAATTCATATCTGCTTAAACTGGAATTTCTATTTTATTGCATTGTTTGTCAGAAGGGAATAACCTATCCTCTGCTGTTTAGCTAATTGGCCTTGAGAATAAATTCAAGTCACTGGTCAGATATCACGTGTCCCCGATGGCTACTAGGGATACCTGATAAATTAATTTGGTTATCTATTTGTCCCAAAGTATGGGCATTAGAAACGAAGATTTCACTAAGATGCATAGGTAATGGGCATACTTTGAACTTCTCAGATGAAAGGATCCTTAGATGTAGTTCAAAAGACAGGGGGTGGGGGTGGATCCATATGATGTGTGTCACCCAGCAAAGGAATAAAGAGAATTCGTTTACCCTGTTCAGTTAAGAGTGACTTTTCACATCACTCAAATTCAAGTTCCCACATCACACAATTGTGGTTACTGACAGGAACAAAGGGATGTCCTAACACTTCTTCCCTCCTATGCATTTAGCATACACACACACACACACACACACACACACACACACCCCCTACACACCCATGTATACATATCCACATATAACACACATACATGCACATGCAGGCACAAAGGCATACAGAGACACATGCACAATCACATTGACCCACATTTGAAGATATACTTCAGACCATGACAAGTTACCTTCCATTATCTTAAGTCCTCCATGCAGTTACCTATATACCAGTGATCCAAATGAAGTCCCTGTCATGGTGTACGTAATAGACTCCATTTTAGGGTTTGAGACACAGAAGCCCCAGGAGGTAAAAATTGCCTTTCCAGTGTGAAAGCAAGTGTAAGAAAAGGGATTCAGACTCTGGCCCATTTGATTCTAAAGCCCATGCTCTCAGGAGAAAGAGGAAGAGAAGGAGTTTTCAATTCTTAATACCTACCACGTGCAGCACTGGACTAATGGGTTTACATTTGTCATTTAATTCACACAGTAAACTCCTGAGAAAAATATCATTAGGTTGACTTTAAAATTCTGGGAACTGAGGCATAAAGAGGTGAGGAAACTTGCCTAAGGTGACCTGGTCCACACTGGGCTGCACCATTTCCCAATGCCCTATTTTAACCTTGCAGCCTTCTGAGACAGACAGTGAAATCTCCTTCACACCATACCTAGAAGAATCCAATACCTAGGACTCTGCCATAGACACTTATGGAAATCATTTCCAAGAAGCAAGGGGTACATCTGATGAGCTCTGAAGTGCTTTTATCCTGTAGCTGTCTGCGATTTTTTTTAGTAATAGAGTTTTGAAATGCCAGTATTACCATTCTTTTTCAGTGCTGGGTGTGTTTCAAAGACACATTAATGATCTCAATGTTATAAAATGCTTTAGGACCTTTTTTTCACATGAAAGGCAATTTCTCTGGGTGTTTATATAAGTTTATAATTAGGTTAGTTAGGTTCTTTTATGTACACAGAGCCGTGCCATCATCTTCCACCTCTTCTCTGACTTTTAGAGTTAAGATTTCATTTTCTCTTAATTGACCTTCATCTTAATTAGATTTCTGAAAGTCCAATCATGGAGTACATAGAAAATATTTATGCTTCCATTGTGTGAAACATCAAAGTGGTCTGCATTGCAGATGGTTCCCAAGATCAAAGCCAGCCGCCTGGGCCCTATTATTATTAGCGCAATTAGTCTGACATTGCTCCTTTTTGACTGTCCCCATAGTGTAACTTAGAGCAGCAGAAAATACTGATAATTTTCAAGAAAGGCTTTTATGAAGATGTGAGCTTTTCCTAGTGTTGAGTGAACCATGGAAGAATATAGGCAGAACCTTAAGATTCTGAAAATATACCTAATAACAAATCACACAGAGATTTATAATGAGCTTAAACATCCTGTATGTCCTAACCAGCAGCACATGCCTGACCTTATAAAAATTGCTAAGTGAATGTTTACTGAGTGAGTAGGTAAAAAACTCATAGGTAAACTCTGCTTTTGTAACATTTCTCCAAACTTTGCGAATGATATCAGTCACATATTAGAAAATATATTTAGTATCAATTTCCTTTGTGATCACCTTTTTACCAACACTTCATAAGCTATGTTTATATTACATTAAAACAACTAGCCATTGTACCTGTTGGTCTGTTCATACAATTTGTCCTATTTAAATGTAGTTGTATTAAGTAGATGAAGACTCCCAAGATTAAATTACAGAATCAGGTCTGGCTAGCAGAACTTGTTCCTACTGTGAAAAATCCAGTGTTTACCTTCATCACTTGATCTGAGCCTACCTAGTATGAAAGTGTCCCATTATTTAAACGGATTCCTCTTCCTTTTCAAAACGCAGGGCTTGGAATTAGTTCAGGGGGTCAGGAAGGCTAAGATAAATAGTGGCTGAATAGATTATTGTAATGAAACAGACCCTGAGTACCACTGAAAAAAAAAAATCCCAATGTTGACAATTTTCTTCTATAAGCATTTCATTGATTCATTTACTCAGTTGCCAACAGATATTTGTTGCAGGGCACTGAAATCCTAGAGCACTAAACAAGAGCTGTAGACACAACAGTTTGTCCTGTTTACCTCATAAGCTGGATTCTACCGTCTTTCCTTTTTGCTTCTCTTGGATAATCCTTCTCCACAGTTGGTTTATAGCATTACATATAGCCATTTGACATGCAAAATGTATTTTCTAAGTAGCAAGAGGTCCTGGAGTTTCAGAAGCTAAATTATTGACCTGAAATCTCTTCAACTAAATAAGCTTATTACTAGTACAATAGACAGGACTTCTGGCTTCTTGTATCTTACTTACAGTACAGCTGCTAATTTCTTCCAGACACCAGCCCTAGGGACAACTAGCCTCTCCTAACAGATTCTATGTGTAAGCCTTCAATTTCAGTTCTCACAGTGTATTAAAAGTACCTACTTATGGGTTTACCTCATCTTAGTGCCCAATGTCCTGAGGATAACATCTTGTGCATAGTAAATGTTCAATAAAAGCAGACTGTTAAGTTTATTTGGACTCTTCTTGTACTGAAATCTTTTCCTATTTCTGCAGAAATTCTTCTCCAAAGCTGCCCCTAGCTCTCAAACCTTCCTTCCATCCCATTAACCAGATAATATTCCTACTTTCCACCTTCCCACAACTGTGTCTCCAATCAGGTTCACACTATCATGCTATAACTTCTTTTTCCTCTACTTACTTCTCTTTGAACTCAGCTCTGCCTCCACACTGGTATCCAGAGCTACCCAACACAGATGCTGGGGGACATGGATGCTGGCATTTCTAAAGCTCACCCTTACGTTTGATAGCCATTTATTAGAGGGGCAGAGGTTACCTACCATAGAGTCCACAGTTGGGATTGCAGACATCCATTGTCTCCAGGTAATATATATGTATTTTAACTGAACTCTTCAGTGCTTTGATTCAAAAATCACCTAATGATGAGACTTTAGGAAAATAACTGCTCAGCATGGAACCAGACTGGCTACTTTCTCTGGATATTCATAGCTACAACTATTCATTTTCCATGCCAATGGAAATGTTTATTCTTATATTTGGGACAGTTTCAGTAAGCACATGTCCTAATGTTTATGACTCTATTATGGGACCTTCAGAGGAAATATTCAATAAGAATCCAGAGTACTGCAATCTTCCACCATAATTTTGCAATGTGAACAGGAATCATAATTTTCTGAATTCCTTCAGTGTACCAAGACTGTTAGAAATTTTGTATGATTCACTGTAATCATCACATTAACAGTGGCTAACCAAGGAGGGAGGTATATTGGGCCTGACCTGCCCCAGCAAAGAGGAGTATTTACTTTATCACTGACATTGTTTAGTATGTTTGGTTTAGTATTACTGGACCATGGTGATTTAACAACAACAAAAAAAGACAACTTTCGGTTAGTTCTATTATTGTTTCTAAATTCTTTGGAGACAGTACCTTTCTTATTGCCTACATTTTCTGCTCCTCCCACCTTGGTCTACCATTGCACACCAACCCGGGAAGACAATCAGATTATCCCTCTGCAGAGAGGACAAAAACAGAGCTTAGAGAATATAAGCATTCTTGGCCACAAAATCAAAGAACTTGTGAATAGTAGATAGAGTTGGGATTCTAACCAAGATCTAACTCCAAAGACCTCTTTCCTTCCAAACTACCATGTGAATAATAGTAATAAAAATAATAAATGTAGGGCCCCTGGGTGGCTCAGTTGGTTAAACAACTGACTTCGGCTCAGGTCATGATCTCACAGATTGTGAGTTCAAGTCACGCAACCCCACTTTGGGTGAGCAGGAGCCCCACACTGAGTGAACATGAGCCCCACTTTGGGTGAGCCCCACTTCTCTCTCTCTCTCTGCCCTTCACTCACTTGCACCCTCTCTCTCTCAATAATAATAATAATAATAATAATAATAAATGTAATCACCTCAAGTATTAAGCATGCTCTCATATCCATGATTTCATTTCATCTTTACGTCAAACCTGTGAGACAGATCACAGGGGCCATCATCTACATTCAGAGGTAAGGGGCTCCACGAGATCAATATGTCATCTCTAGGAGATGACAACCTAAGTGGCACAGGCAGAAATTGAGCCCACAACTCCTAATTTCTAATGCAGGTTTATACCTACTATGTACTGCATGTTCTGCTATTTTTGGTACCCTTTAATATTAAGCAGATGTAGAACATTTATTTTTTAAGCTACCATTATGCTCCCCTAAGTGGTATTTTTCCTTATTAGGAATTCATTTCTTTTTATTTATTTTTTTTTAATCAGTGTTTTCTTTTTTTTTAATGTTTATTTGTTTTTGAAAGAGCTAATGAGCACATGAGCAGGGAGGGGGCAAAGAAACAGGAGGACAGAAGATCCAAAGCAGGCTCTGCACTGACAGCAGAAAGCCTTATGCGGGGCTCAAACTCACAAACCATGAGATCATGACCTGAGCCAAAGTCAGACACTTAACTGACTGAGCCACCCAGGTGCCCCAGGAATTCATTTCTTTTTAAAGGAACTCATTCAAATGGAAGCCCAGAGAGGTCAAAGCATGAGCTTCAAAACATTGGTTCAAATCTAAACTCCATCAAATTCTGGCTATGTGAATTTGGACAAGTTATTAACCCTCTGTATATCTGTCTTCTCATTTATAAACTAGGGTTAATAATCCTTACCTCCAACGGCTACTATTTGGATAAAAAGAACATCTAAAGCCTAGAAAAGTGCTAACACATGGTAAATGCTCACAAATTGAGATCTTTACTAAGAATTTTGTTCTTTTTATATTATTATTCCAAAATTTAGGATAATTAAATAAATGATACTCTGTTTGCCAAGCCATTGTCATTGTCATCCTATTCATTCTAATCGAAAGACTCTTGTTATTAGTGATATAAGAAGAAGAAAGTCCTGGGGCACGTGGGTGGCTCAGTCAGTTAAGTGTCAACTCTTGGTGTCAACTCAGGTCATGATCTCATGGTTCATGAGATCGAGCCCCATGTCTGGCTCTGTGCTGACAGCATAGAACCTGCCTAGGATTCTCTCTCTCCCTCTCTCCCTGCCCCTTTCACACTTGCACGTGTGCTCTCTCTTTCTCTCAAAATAAATAAACATTAAAAAAAGAAAAAGAAAGTCCTTATTAATATATTCAGAACCCAGAATTTTTAAGTAATGAAAACTGGAAGAGTCCTTTGAAAATTGTAGGCTACTCTAAAATCACATAAAGGATTACAATGGACCTCTGTGCAGCATTTTTATTAAGCCACATTTAATTTTTATTATAATGATATTTTGAGCATGGACATCTATTATTTTAACTACACCAGGCATGCTGCAATGTGATTTATAACAATTTTTCTTAGTCTCACCTATACAGGATTCATTACAAATGAATTTGAAATGTTCATTCCAATAAGCCATGAGTGAACAGACCTGTACCATTGTGTCATATGAGAAATATTAGGAACAATGAGTTCTTCATACATTTATCATTATCTGTGAAGTTTTCTTGGTAGGAGAAATTTCCTAGATTTTCCAGGAGAGAAGCGAATGTTTGGCCTTTGTAATTGACCAATGTCATCCTATCCCAAAATTAGTGCACTTAAAAGTGCTCAACCCTAATTCGCTGCCACTTTTCCCATGCTGGCATCTCTGAGGGGCTAATAAATAACTTACTACTTAGTTATTCAGGTTCTGAACAAATTGAGAAATAAGTAAAGCTGTATGGAAGACTCAATGGCCCCCATTGTTAGAGATCAAGATGGGAAGATGTAGTACTTAGTGTGGACAACTTATTTCCCCAGTCATGGCAGCAGCCCTGGAATGGTGCAGGCCTACTCACCTGAGAGTGGGAAGGATACAGTCCTGGTAAGACTTTCTTGTGGAGAAGCAGAGGGGAAGCTCTGTTCCCTGCCAGAAGCTTGGTTGCAAAGGAAGCAAGGAAAGAGAGGAGCTGAAGAAACCTCATTTATTCTTCCCAAATTTTTCACTCAGAATCATTTCTTCCTTCTGGGTCCCAGAGCAAGAAGTGAAATAAGCTCCCACCACACAGAAGGAAACATCCAGAGCAAGGAAGAACTCTCCCACAAAACTATACAGCTGGGACCTGCATCCCTGGTCCCATGGTGGAAGGTCTGGAAGCCATTTATCATGGCATTATTACCTTGAGGTGCCACAGCTATGAGTGCCAGAGGTGGAGGAGATGGACAGCGTGTAATTGGGCCCAGATTATGCTGGTTTAGCAAAAAGGTAGTCATCATCAAGGGTTTGTCACTCATAGCAATGTGGCTCCAGAAACTCACAAACACTGGTTCAAACTCATTTTACAAACTGAAAAATTAAAGCAGTAGAATTACAAGCAAGATTATCTCTCTGGCCAGCATGCTGCAAACTGTGGAGGGAGTCACTGGCAGCTTAACAACCTGCTTCCGTGAAGAGGTGAGGATGGGAAACTAGCATTCATTCGTGGCCATCTATGTCTCTTCTGACATATCCTTTCTCAGAAGATGGCATCCCTTAGATGCCCAAGCCAGAAACTTGGGTGTTACCTTTGACACTCCTCCTTTACATAGGTTCTTGTCATTTTTTTTTTTTTTTTGAGAGGAGAAGGAGGGCCAGAGGAAGAGAATTTTAAACAGGCTGTACATGGGGTGCCTGGGTGGCTCAGTCGGATAAGCGTCCGACTTCTGCTCAGGTCCTGATCTCACAGTTTGTGGGTTCGAGCCACGCCATCGGGCTCTGTGCTGATGGCTCAGAGCCTGGAGCCTGCTTCGGCTTCTGTGTCTCCTTCTCTCTCTCTGCCCCTCCACCAACTTGTGCTGTGCCTCTCTCTGTCTCTCAAAAATAAATAAATGTAAAAAAAAAAAAAAATTTTTTTTAAACAGGCTGTACGTTCAGCACAGAGCCTGACGTAGGGCGTGATCTCACAACCATGAGATCATGACCTGAGCCGAAATCAAGAGTCAGACACTTAACTGACTGAGCCACCCAGGCACCCCTATTCTTGTCAGTTCTGTGGCTCCATACCTTTCCATCGCAAATCTGCCCATTCTCGTCCAGCCCCTTTATCACAAACCTAGCGCAGGCTATCTTGGCTTCCTTCAGTAATCTCGAAGTGGACCTCCCTGCCTCTGGTTCCAGCAGTATATAGATGAGGAAATTGAAGAAATGTAACTCTAGATAAAATACTATCTTCTATAAGGAGGAAGGACAGTGAGGGATAGAACCTGGATTTGGGCTCACATCTATCAAACTCTAAATCTAAACTCTTAACCTCTATTCTATGCCCCATCTCTATACAAATACCTCCCCCATCAATACAACTACCACCAATTATTCCATTGTCTTTTTTAAATGTTTATTTATTTATTTTTGAGAGAGAGAGAGAGCGCCAGTGGGGGAGGGGCAGAGAAAGAGGGAGACACAGAATCCAAAGCAGGCTGCAAGCTGTCAGCACAGAGCCCAACGTGGGGTTCAAACCCACAGACCACGAGATCATGACCTGAGCTAAAGTCAGATGCTTAACCCACTGAGCCACCCAGGCGCCCCTCCATTTTCTTTTGAACTAATGGACTCTAATGATCTATATAACCAAACATAGAATGAAAGAATTGTAAGTGGAATCTTGGGGATCCTTTTAAGCTAACTCCTTCTTTTAAAAGATGAGAAAGAAAAAGCTCAAACTGGTGCAGACACTTGTCCCGGCCACAGTTCTATTTAAGAGAAGAGTCAAAATCAGACCTCAGGTTTCCTGTTTCTGACTGTTCGTCCTGACTCCTAACCCATGGAACAGATAAATGAGTTACAATTTTGAAAGTTAGTAATTTAAAGGCTAAATGAGTTATGGGTAGGAAAATAGACTTAGGTCGTAATGATACCAACTGCCCATTTGTAAAGGATAGGCAGTTTTCACTAGAATTGGGTTTTTTTGTTTTGTTTTGTTTTTGTTTTTAAGCTGGAAGGGATACTATAGGTCATTAAAGTGTGGTTCCCTCATTTTATAGGTAATAAAACCAAGGCTCAGTAAGATAAATTGTGTGATGGGAGGGCCACACAACCAAACTGAAATTAAATTCCAGGACCCCTAGTTTCCAATCCAAGGTTCTTTTCTGCTCATCAGACTGCTTTTTTGTGCCAAACAAAGTTGAGCAGGTAAGTCTAAAACAGAACAGCCACTACCACCCACTCTGGCACACCTGTCTGCACATGGGCTGGAGGTGCTTGTCTAACCATGCTTTAACTCCTCCTCTCACTGGCAGTGATTTAAAGATGTCCAAGCTGATGTAAAAATGAACTGGGAGAGAAAACTGCACACTAACCTGATGCTTTTGTGCATCCTTTTTAACTAAGAAGAGCAGAGTCTTCCATAGACGGGAAACTTGGAAAATAATTTTGAATATGAAGACAAAATTCAGAAATGAGTGAGCTGAACCAAGTGCTAAAGAGCAGAAATTTAAATGAATTTTGTGTTACTAGAGTTTTCTTTGCTAATTTCCCTAAGTAAGCTTTTTCCTCTACAAAGTCTAAACAGATTGTTCGGCTCTATTTTTGACTTGTGTGCACAGCCAGCCTACCATTTTCTGGCAGATGACCTTTGGACTGAAAACTACTTTTCTCCTTGAAGGTCCATAACCCGCACAAATACAACGTCATCAAGCCCGGAGCTTGAGCCTACCATCCCAGCTCGGTCACACATCCCTGTAAACACTCATTCTGCCCTCTGAAGGACTGTTTGAAAGAATCGTGGCAAATTAGGATATCAGATGTGCTTCTGAGTTTATTTCAAGCCTGCTACACGTTTTGCAGACCCAGTTCGAAGCAGCACATATCAAGTGTACAACTGCCAGAGAGCACAGAAAACGGACACGCGGCAGGGTAGACCTCAAACTGCACACTCACACACAAAAGCACAATTTACTTGGGTCATGGCGATAAGGGAACTCTTAGGAGAAAAAAAGGTAATCATCTAACACAATTTTGTTCATTCGTGTGTTTGTTTTTCTGAATTCCTGCAACGATTATCAGGCTAAGCTTGAGTTGGGAGAATTTTAGCCCCCTATTACTTTCATCAAACTTCTTACCACCATCTCAAACTGTGACAATAATGACAATAATAATGATGATGAACAAGAAAAACGCTCAGATTATATGTTTGAAATCCCAAGACCTTTAGTATCACCACTTAACTTATGAAAAGAAAAAAAATGATGTAAGTATTATAATCCATGGTTGAAATAATTGTTGGTCTATTGAAGGAGGGAGACAGAAATCCTATTCCATTGCCATAAAACCCTGTTAAGCGTCCCATTTAGGAAAAGCAAGTCCACAGTTTCATTAATCATCTCTCATTTTATTTAGTTTTCTAGTGATCAGTCCCATTCATTCAGGTGACCACAAAATTCTTGTAAATGAGGATTTTAAGACTTCCTTTCGTGCAGCTCTCCAATCAGATTGTCCTTTCTGATTCCTTCTTGCATGGAAATTCCACAGCACCCTCTGACTTTCATGTAAACTGTGCCCCCGTCTTTTCTCCAGATCCTCCCACTATCACAGAATCCAAGAGCAATGAAGCCACCACAGGACGGAAAGCTTCACTCAAATGCGAGGCCTCAGCAGTGCCTGCGCCTGACTTTGAGTGGTACCGGGATGACACCAGGTATGTGCCAAACGTGCCATGCCCCCGTTGTTCCACTAGGTGGTCCTAGGGACAGAACCTAGCCCCACTGTAATTATGTGAGTCTATACTATTAGACTCTTCATTTTCTAAATCTCTTTATCAAGTGCTTAGAGGCCTGTAGTTCTTTACCTGAAGCCCCAGAGCATTCAAGTTACATGCAAAGAGTGAAGTAGCTGGCTTAATGGGTATTAAGCCACTTGTATGTCTTTCTGTATGTCTCCACCTGTATGTCTTTCTTGCCTGGAGCAGAAGCCAAAGCTCAATGAAACTCATCCATTGTTAAGTCTTCTCTGTCGATAGACATCGGTTCTGATAATACGGAGTTGCACGATTAAAATGAGAAATTGAGCAGGGAACAAGCTGTTATTACATTTCTCTCCATGTCCTCCAATATCATGATGAAAAAGGGATTGCTACGCCAAGTCTTCATCAGTGTTTCTTTTTACTCTTCTGTTTTTGAACTCTTAGGATAAACAGTGCTAATGGCCTTGAGATTAAGAGCACGGAGGGCCAGTCCTCCCTGACGGTGACCAACGTCACTGAGGAGCACTATGGCAACTATACCTGCGTGGCTGCCAACAATCTGGGGGTCACCAATGCCAGCCTAGTCCTTTTCAGTAAGTATGCCAAAGTAGGGCCTGACTCGGGAGAATTCAGTCAAGTGAGCGCTCCCGCGGAAAGCTTGAAAAGCATTCCTTTACCTCACCTTCAACCTTACCTATTAAAGGTAAACATACACAAAAATAAGAATCCAGTCACTGAAACAAAAACACAGGACTTCAATCCTTATGCATAGGGCAAGATTTACAAATCAAATAATGTTTCTATTTCCTGGCTTCCTTTTGATAACTGCCTTGTGTTTTTTTGTTGTTGTTGCTGGTTTTTGGGGTTTTTTGTTTATTTTGTTTTTTGTTTGTTTTTTAGTTTTGTTTTTGCCTGGTTGATTTAACTGTAAGAATACTCAGAGAACAGAAATCTCTTTGGTGATGATCTTTTAAGGAACAGAGGTGATGTAAGATCCTGGAAAATAGATGACAGTTAAAAAATGGCACTGGTGAGAGTGATTGAAGAAGATATAGTCCGTGAGGATGGATAAGGTGCTGGGGGAAGGGAGAGCCTGGGAAAAGGAAGCGTATTTTTAACAACACAAGAGAAAGGTGGAATGAATGATTAAAACATCATATAAAATCTAAAAGAGGAAAAATGGTTGCAGAAAGGTTTCCATATGACAGCAGGGAACATTACTTGTCTCACATATTTTTGGAAGAGATAAAATGGTGGGAGAGAGGAGCATCCACAGAGCAGAGAAGATCCTCAGGCCGACTGAGGAGGACTCAGTTGTTTTAGCTTACTGGTGTTACTAGGAGAGCGCACCTTGGACCCTTGCCCTTTAGCAGCTGTTAACCTTCAGGTATCTGACCCCCTGCCTGATGGCTACAAGCATAGACACAAATGCCCCTGAGAAACGGATGGGTGAAATTAGGAGAAGACGATACATTTGGATTAGAGAAATGTTTATAAGGATAAGTAAAACAAACACAAGAGTTAGCTAGCACATGCTGGACCAGAAAGTTTATTTGGACTAAAAGACAAAGTCCAAAAACTTTACTAGTATGATTTTGGAATAACAATCCACTAGGAATTTTTCTTCTGCACAGATTCAGTTGGAAAATCTAGAAATATTATGACTAAGAGAGATGTCTCTATCTTTCTTTATCTTAGATGAGCCTTCAAGGAAAATATATATATATATATATATATATATATATATATATATATATATTATATGTATAATATATATATAATATATATATGAGAAAAATCAATTTAAGTGAGAGTTCTCTTAAGATGCAGTATTAAAGCCATTTTCTAACTGCTCAAGACCCAACTCTTAAAAAAAAAAAAAACACCACAAACTATGCTAAATTTGGCCTTCAATTTCTCACCCATAACTGCCATTGACTTCAGTCTATAACAGTTTGATGGGATACAGCTATACAAGTGCTTAAGTTTAAAATTCATATGAATTTTAATATGAAGTTTAAAATTCATATTGCTGTTTACTTGTCTCCAAGGACCAAACATCAGTGTTCTTTACTTCAGCTAGAGGCACCAATATCTCAAAACACTTGAGAAGATAATTATTAAGAAATGTAGTTACCTGTTTCACTCTTGACATCAGGGATTCCGTAAGTGGGGGTGGTGGTGCAAACAGCCTCAACCCTGAATTTGGGATTCTGACATATCTAAGGTAACCTGGTTAAGTAGAACAACATACACTTAATAAGTTTTATAGGGGTTCGAAAAGAGAAAGTGGGACAACTGGATTAGTTAGAGAAAGTAAGCAACTATAATTTGCATTAAAGCATCTTCTCGTTGTATCCCATCCAGAGGAAGAAATGTGCTAATGATATATTTCAAATGATAAATAAAATGACACCTACTGACTGAGAGAGAGGAGGGTAAAGAGGATGGAAGGGTGGAATACTCCAGGAGGCATCGACTAAGTCAGAGATAATGGAGATACTGCTTGTCTGCTGGTGCCCATGGTAACCTCAAGGCCTTTCATACCCTTGCCCTATGCATCAAAGTCCATTTAAAGGACTCAACCCAGTAAAATTAAGAAATGCCAAGACAAGAATCTTAGAGAATTTCTGTTTGTAAGCTGGAATCGCCTAATTATGCATGTGTATCGTAATCATATTGTCCCGATGACTTCACAGAAGCCACTTTCAATTACACGTTTGAGAAGTGCACAGCACAGTGATTAACGGGGCTCTACTTCCCCGCGGGCCCACACTGCCCTCCACAGAACACCCCCCCCCCCCAGGCACTAGCTCTGCGTTTAGCAGCATGTGCATCAGCGTGGAGTTCAGAGCTGATCTCCCACCTAATGGGGAAGTTAGGAGGCATAACGCTAAAAATTAGTGAACCTACTGCCTGCTTTCTTAGACCCAAGGCCTAAATGTGGATGGACATTTGGGGTTTGTTTTAATGTTCATTTTATTTTTGGGAGAGAGAGAGAGAGAGAGAGAGAGAGAGAAAGCTCAAGCAGGGGAGAGGAAGAGAGAGAGGGAGACACGGAATTCGAAGCAGGCTCCAGGCTCAGCGCTGTCAGCACAGACACAGAGCCCCGTGGGGGGCTCGAACTCAGGAGCCATGAGCCAGGAGATCATGATCTGAGCGGAAGTCGAATGCTTAACCGGCTGAGCCACCCAGGCGCCCCTAGTGTGGACATTCCAAAGGGGAAACTGTGCTTCTTACATACGGGAAGGGCACTTCTGCCTCGGCCACCCCTCCATGACCATTTAGCTTTGGGAGGCGCATGGCTACATCCTTCATTCCTTGGGAATACAGCTGTACCGCAGCCTATTTCACACAGGCAAGAGAGAGAGAGGGAGGAGGTGGGGAAAGGGGAAAAAAAAGAAAGTACCTATGTGAACAGATTGCTCATTACTTAGACTCAAAGTAGATGGGTTTAATGGGTAGAAGGAAGACGCCGCTGGCAGCGGCACTTTTGCACGGAACGGGGTCAGGAGGGGAGCGAGGCCTGGGAGGGGAGGAGGGGAGTGAGGCCTGGGAGGGGAGTGGGGGCGGCTGCCGCAACCCTGACAGAGAGCACTGTGTGGGCAGCGGGGTGCTGTGCTGACCAGCCAGTCCAGAGCAGACCAGGCAGGTGGTGAGCTACTGCCCGCCAGAAAAAGGCAGCACGTAGAGCCGGAGCCCCTGAAGAGTTCACGATGATCTGTCTTCATTGGTGCGTCAGCACATTTTCAGTGTCCACCGCAGTGACACGTGCTGACTCTTTGCGCAGTGTCAGTTTGCGGTCACTGATCCATCTTGTCCTCCACCACATGCGTACATATACTTCTCCACTCTATTCAAATATTGATCTCCAAGGGGGTTAAAATAATTGAAGGAAAGTGCAAGAATACATTGTATTCCTAGTAATTTTTTCCTAAGCTAGTGGAAGCATTCTTTTCTCATTTGTTCTGTTCTCCACACATTCTAGCATTGTTTGTCAAGGATCTGTACCACCTCAGTCTATATTATATCCAAGCTTAGATGTTTTTCTTCATCCTGGGCAAAGCATTACATTGTATATTTTTTTCTGAACACATTCATCCCATGGGACAGTGTGTACAGGCAAAGATTCAGCCCCTTAGTCCTCGTCAGCTATGGGGACATGTAGCGCCTAGAGGAAGACTTTGGCTTCTATTGATGCCAAGAGAAGGTCCATTGTCAGCATATGTAACATAGCAGATTCTGTGTTTCCACACCAACGACTACAATGCACCCACAAGGGAAACCTATCTTGTTTCCGTGTTTACGTTGAGTTACTTTTAAAGCAATGGATGGGGAGGGAGGATGGGGTGGTGATTTTAATGTCATCACTTCTGATGAAGTGAATGTGTACAAGGTACTCTGAACATGTGCTAAACCCTTAACATACATGATCTCATTTAACTCTCAAATCCAGGCTCTAGATCAATGTGTTACCTAGATTGGTGTACGTGGAGAAAATGTTAGGAGATGTATCTTTTGTAGTCTGGAAGTGAGGAGACATCTAATTTCTTTCTCCTTTTTTCACTTAATGAGGTCTCTCCATGACTAGATATTATCATATCCCTTCCCACCTCACTGTTTCTGCCACCTCTCATTTCCATTTCCATTGACCCCCATGGAATGGGTCCACTGAAGTAGTTAGATCTTGGTTAATCTTTGGCACAGTGAGATTCCTAACTCATATTCCAGACTCGTGGTCAGCTTTTGACCCTAGGAATATTCCCACATGTTAAAGGATATTCCTACTGATCAGTTACCTTCTACTTTAGAGAAATGTATCGATTGGTAAAGTATTGAAGGTATTAAGTACAAAAAAAATTAAAAATGCAAAGAAATCTACATTGAGCCATACCACATCAGTGTGTAGGAGGTTTTCAAATTCTCTTTTTATTTTAAAAGATAATTAACTTGTAAACCTATACTTGATTAAATCTCAAGTATTACCTAAGCAACCCAGCGCTGGAGAGAGCCCTTAAAATGAGCGCCTCCCCCGCTTGTTTAGAAACCATTTTAAGTTGTTATCTTGGGGGCCTGGAGTTTAAATACATACCACTTGATGAAGTTAGTTAAGACTTGGTAAAGCCTCTTAACCAGCTACTTCTAGATGCCACATAATAAAACAGTGTGAGCAGCCATTTGAGCACTACCCTCATGTAGTTTGAAACACCGGCTGCAAACTTTAAAAGGCTCTCTGTGGCTACTATAGGAAATAGATGGGCACTGGGACTAGATTTAGTTTCAAGAATAGGCATGGAATATGCTGACTTCCAGAAAGTTTACCGAACATCTGCAATACCCATTGGAAAAGAAAAGAAAATCATATTTGGGTTAACAAATTACCTCTCTATATACACCTTACAATCAGCTCTAGCCTTTGCCATTTAAGTGCTTTCATATCAAAGGTTTTCCTTGTGAAGTGTAATGCCCCCACTTAACAGTTTCTCATTGGTATCCCAACAGAATCAACCAATAACACACACGTACATACACACACATATGCACACACACGTACATTTGGCAGATAAGAAACCCAAAGATCAGAGTCAAGGGACTTACTAAGAGCCACAGCCTCTAGTTCTGGGGTCAGCCTTAGGGCTCTGTTCCTCAAACCTTCCAAAATAGCTGCTTAGCGATGCTGACCTCCCCCAAATATTAGCAACCAAAAGACAAAGCACATAGCACCAAAGTTTCTGTCCTCCCCTACTTTTGATTATCAAAAGTCAAAGAATTTCTTCTTCATTTTAAGTGATGTCGCTTCACTTTACACTCGAACAAGAGACTACAAACCATGGCAAAATTATAAAATGCAGCAGAGTGATGGGGGAGGAACAAGGATAAAAAGCTGGGACTGGGAAGCGTCTAAAGAATAAGTCAGTAGGGTGGAATTCAAGAATGAGAGTAACCAATGGGGCGTGATAGGGATAAGATGATGATAACAGGGTGGAGCTAAGATGATAATAACAAGCTGGGAACCAAGGAGGGTGGGTGAGATGATTTTAGCAATACAAATGGTCTTGTGGAAAGGAGGGCAGAGTGCATTTACCCAGCTGTGAACAGTGTGATGAGAAAATATTAAGCTGAGTCATTTAAACAGTCTGAATAATAATAGTGATAATAAAAAATAAAGTACAGTGGATAGAGTATAGTATGGGACAGTAGTCTCCAACTGCTACATAAATGCTGAAAGCAGTTTAGCTATTTAATTTCAAAGCTGAAAACTTAATACCAAATAACCAGTGGAGGTTTAAACCATTTTTCTACTTGGCACTTGTGTAACTAAGACACAGTTGTTTGCCACGCTACTATTGGCCTGTTCTATCTTGATGCACTTAGCAAACTTTGGCATTTAAGTTACAACTTTCAGGCAAGCTAGAGAAAGGCTCACTCTACAAGGAGTCAGGGTTTTCTTGGCATCCAGATGTACTGAGTGTCCAAATTCCAGGCAAAATCTACTCTTTCTAGACATGTGGTACAAGATGGCAGACAGGTCAAATTTGAATATGCACATATGCTTTTCTCTTTATGGTTTTGGTTTTTGTTTACTTCAATTTATCATTAGTCTTTATTTAACCAAATGGCTAGCAGGAGTGTAAAGTGTGTGCTAATTATGTTGCAGTATAGGGTTTAGGGGCAGTAGTAATGCATCCTAGTCCTAATACACCATTCTACCTTTCTGAAAGAGCCTCAGAGGAGGATTTAGAGTTAAACCTGGGGTTTTGATAAGATAAATACAGGATGCCTAAAGCCTGAGCTCTGTCAGCACATTCAACTTATGATCAGCAGCTTGGGGATGGGACTGTGAGGGACACATAAGCTCAAACCTATGTGTCCAAAAGAACACTCTCCTTACTCCACGGGATGTATCATCAAGTAAATTTGATTGGTTGATCAAATTTCAGGTGAGATTGTATTATTACAAGAGAGTGGTATTAAAGAAAAGACAGAATGAAATAATACCATGCCAATTTACTTATTTCCTTGGCATTACTCTCGCACTGGTATTAGAAGTGTGGAAATAAAAACCTGAGGGAAAAGTTGAATTAGTATTTCCCAAATAAATTTTCCACATACTTGGCTAAAGCTGATATGAGCTGTAGGGCTTAGGGAGAGGAAAGGAGTCCTTAGCTATCATGGGTCCATCTGTCCTGAGTTAAAGAGACCAGAACCAGGACGCGAAGATGCATGACTGACTGTGATCACTGCTAATTTAAATACCTTCAACCCAGCCCTCCAGAAAAATTGTAATTTTGGTAGTGAGGTTTTTTTCAGTGTAGGGTAGGATCCTGTTTGTAGGGTTACCACAATAAGATGTCGTTTCCTACTCTAATTTTTTTAAAGCTTTGGATTTAAAATTTTACCAATAACTTTCTGATAATTTAGTGTTGGCAGGAAGAACAGACAAATGCTTTATAGGAGATACTATCCTATAGGCATGGAAATTTATCTGCTCTATAATTATCTGAGTAGCTAAGCATGAGTAAGATATAAATATACAGATAGATCTATATAAACTCTCCATGATGCTTACTATTTTTTCCCCTTTAGAGCGTGTTTCACCCACAATCCCCCATCCCATTCAAGGTCAGTATGATTTTTATGACTGTAGTTCTGTTGCTGGGTCATTCTCCATCATCCATAATGTGCAAAACACATAAAGGGGGATACATATTCACAACATTCACATACAATAGAAACCTTTTTTTTTTTCTTTAAACCTTCAAAAGAAAGTTGATCAATTGTCCCCACACCAGTTGATAGACATGTAACAGATTCTTTATCTGACTTAAGTAGGTGAGTAGCTGGGGAGATGCTAAGCTCAGAAAGCAATTCTCTCTTCAATGAATATGTGTTACAGGTAACTATGAACTCACATATTTGGAACACAGCCAGTTAAGTTCTGTAGCTCATAAAAATATGAATCCTCTAACTGACCACCCACACATTTGGAGGCTTATACAATCCGAATCTCAAGTCATTGGTATTACTTAAAAAATGAATTTATCTACTACTGCCAAAGTTTGAACTCAACCAGATTACAAGGACATTAACTGTTCTTAAAATTGTGGCCAGTGCGGGGGCTTTTCCTTTTAAACATAGCTATTTTAGAAAGCACAAATGAAAAAATAAGGTAGTCATTCTGTATTCCTTTTCATAAAACTTTCTCCACACCCAAATTAAATTTTGCCTCCTACATCACATTTAGATGCAAGTTGCAGCCCCAGCCTTCTAGCTTAAGGCTATTTAAAGGCAAATTGGCAAATAAAATTAAAACAATACAAAAAAATCTGAAATGAAACCAACCTACCATTGAAATTAAATTCCAGAAAAGTGATTTGCAAATAACACTCAAAGACCTGAGAAAAAATGGAAAGTAGGCCATGCGGGGCCTCGTGTGGAAAAAATAAATCCAATTAAACAAGATTATTGTATACACTATAAAAGAAATGTGCTCAGAATTAAAGGTAGAAAGCTGCTGTTTTATAAGTTTGAAGACAGATCATGTTTCATTAACACTCATCCAAACTAAAAATTAGGCCAAAATTGGGTGAGGATATTCAGAGTGTCAATAATGTTATGTTTTGCATATGTATGTATTCACATGTATGCAAACTTATTTTAATTATATTTGCAATGAGAATTGCAGGGTTTCAAGGATCAACTAGACAGCTTAATAAAAAAGTTGCTCTTAAATTTTAAGAAGGGTCCAAACTATTTATAGAAGAACTCTGTTGAATAAAATCCTTCCTTAAAACATTAATGAAATCTGTTTCTTATCCCAACTACTAAAAATAAGACTTAAAATGTGCCTGTTTTTTAGACTTGACATGAAACTTAGTGTTCATGGAAAATATCCCATTTTGAATTCCTGACATGACACAATTATTTTAAGACATTTATCTTCGAGTGTTGCTGCAGAGATTGACGCCATTTTATCATGTTGACATCTTGCAAATATCTTGATGTGACAAACACATACATACACATTTGTCCCAATGGATGATATCTTCAAAGAGGTCATGCTACATCCAAGACGAGCTTTGTAAACTGTCACTAAGCCTCTAAGTATCCTCTCTGGGAGCGGTTCTGCAGCCACAGACTCAAATATTTTATCTGATCATGCTTTGTGATGTATATAACATGGAACAAAATGAAAGTCAGACACGATTCACAAAAGACAGCTGTTGGATATTGAAAAACAGTTTGGGCCAGGAATGAAGCAAGTTGAACTTGATATTTTCCCACAAACTGAATTGTTGATTGGAGAATGACCCTAGTTTGATTTTACGTTGTAGATAGACAATAGATAGCTTCTTTAGATCCAATAGTTCTAGAGAATATAGTTTATTACTACTAATACTTTGGGCTTCTGCTGGTAGAAATTGAAAAGCTGTTCATCGAGACTTGGGATAGCTGATGTGTGAGGTGGGTATGGAAAGATAATGCCCTTTAAGTTCCCTGTCTCTTACAAGGGCTTTAACTTGTAGAAATCAGCTCCTTTTCTCCTCTTCTGCCCAGGCAAGATGGCTACCCATGTGAAATGCAGTATCCCATGGGAAAAAATATTAATGTATAGGATCCTTAGCTTTTTTTATAGTGCCACTTAAGTACCAAAATATCTATGAAAAGCCTGCCTACCTCAGGTTGGTCATATCTATAACACAAAATACCTTTGTTTAATTAAATACTGTATATTGTCATCATCTAGGTACAATCCTACATTTCAGCCCTAAAGTGTTAATGTATCTATTAGCAGTTGGTTGATACAAATGGCCAGAAGGATATGAAACCAGTTTCCTTCAGGGGTTTTGAAAATATGAGAAAGTTCCAAAGGTCCTTTTTTGTCCGCCCATCACAAAAAAAAGAGAGCTTTCTCTCCTATTTTCCGATAACAGAAATACATGTTTAATTTTAGCTGCTTCGTTGTTAATGTCTTTCATTGGAGGGTCTCCCCCACCCCTACTCTACATGGCTCATCAAGCTGACGGGGGATAAACATCAGAGTCACAGCAGGAATGCAGTCCTAAACCCCTTCAAGCTGTGATTAAACAAAAACAAGGCTCAATAAATCAAATGTATTTCTCTTGGGTTTCCTTCATCATATTGCTTGATTTCTGCAGTGATAATAATAATACTGGAATTACACCGAAGGATAATTTGTATTGTCTGTGGCCAATCAGGAATTTTCAAATGTCCTTTCCTATTCTGCCACACACAAAACAGAACAAAAAAATCAGTGTGCTTCCCTGCTTCTTAATTTAAAAGATATATATAAATAAATAAGTGTTCCATCCTTGATCTGTTTCTGATAGGTGTTTTTTCCCATTAATTTTAATTTAGGTTTATTTATTCTGAAATGAGTCCTGAATTGCATATATTTGCATAACTACCCCTGACTATATCACTGCAGAAAATCCACTGAATCGTAAAATGAGGGAAGAGTCGGCTCTAAATGTCTGAGGGAACTTTTCTCACTTTGTTAGGCTCAGATCATTTCCTGAGGATTCTGAATACTGGGAAATGATAATACTGCTCGTCTCCTCCCCATAAGCTTTCTGGTGCATAACCTCTCAAGATGGAAGCTCACCTAGAGATGCCCTCACACTTAGAAGGACTGCAGGTTCAAAATAAAGTGACAAAACCAGCTTCCGAAAGTTAAAATGAAGTACAAGAAGAAAAAGGACAAGGACAAACTACCATTGTTTTACTTTTATCACCCTCAAGTGAGGAATCCCCTTGAGTGTGGGACTCCCTGGGCTCAATCAGCCCCTCCTTCTTCCATCACTGGTACTTTAAAAAAAAAAAAAAATTAATAACCCTGGAATGTGTCTCACTTGCTTGCCTCCCATCTGATTATTTATCCCAAGTGAACAGCCTTTCCATTCACTAACCCCGTGTGGCTAGTGGGTTTGGGAAATGTCAAGATTATCTTCCAGGTTCAGGCTTTGCACTGGGTTTGTTCACAGCTGCTTGCCATTCAGTTCCTGTTTTTCCATTGATAAAACACATTGCACATGGCTGGGTTTGCATGATTAATACAGCTGTCTAAAGCTTTCTCAGAAAACAAAACAAAACCCCCCAAAATTAAAGTTTAAAAAAAAATTAAAATCCAACCCACAAACAAACCAGGCTTGCAGAAATCTGAAGTCCACCTGGCATGTTTTCTCCCGAAGGGCAACTGGTGTTGTTCTGGGCAGGCCTGGCATCAGAACAGCCAGATTCCATCTCCAGTAGGAGGAGGCGATATACCTGCCCTCACCTGGCCCTCCCAGAAATGGGTTCTCAAGATCAGATGCCACTGGGATGGAAGGAAAACTGGGAGAAAAATCCTAAAACCACACCATGCTATAAAGATAACTGGACAATCCCTGTAGCTTTATGTATCTTCTGTGGGATGTTATCCCAGGTATCAATGAGAAGTGTCTCTTTTTAGCTCTTCATTATAATAGCAGTTTCATCTCTATTAATAATAATAATAATAACAACAACTAACATAGAAAGTGGGCTTCTCATGTACCGATAGAGTTCTGAGGGCTGTGGCATGTATTAACTCAATTAATCCCCACAATCCTAAGAAACTAACATGCACCATCTCCTGGAATTTTTAATCATCAAAGTACACCCAAATTCCAGGCTATGCCTCACAGCATCCAGGCACATATATAAATCTATAGTACATTATAAATAACCATTATGTATGCATTTGTGTTCATTAGGTATGTATCTGTCTAATGAATTTTAAACACTCATCTAGTTTATTTTATGTATTATAATGGTTATAATACATAATACTGTTACCTTAATATCCATACACTTTTACAAAGTCTATTTCCAGATATACTCAACACAGAGATGTATGCCCAACTCACACAGAGATTTATATGAAAGCATTCGTCTTTAAAAAACATGAGCAGAGCTATCTGGCATCAGCATATCTAATTTCACACACTTATTCAGGCTGATTTACATACACACCTCTATTAATCATGGATAATTACTAGCATTGTTCTCTTTAATTCAGTTTTTCCAACTGTGAAATGGGAAAGAAATTATATCTTTCATGCCTACAAGCTCAGAGTGGTTTTTTAAATAATAAATAAAGGAGAGCTTCAAGTTCCCAGAAAGAAAGCATATTGAATTTAAAGTAATCATACTCAGATGCACATACTTCTTATAATTTCTAGAAGTACTGATATTTAAAGACATACTTGTATCAGATTGCCTGGATATTAGCTAGCTACAAGTTCATTGTGGCTTCATTACAGTTTGACATATTACAAATTCTAGAGATTTCTGAAATGCCCACTGCTAACAAGTTTAAATATGGAAGTAACCCAAGGCCAAATAACAAACATTATTATTTTCCACCAATATCATAGTACACTTAGAGAAGCTTCACACTGCACGGTTCTCTATTGTCTGACACACATGCGTGCACACGCACGCGCGCACACACACACACAGACACACACACTCTTAAACTTTCAGTGAGCGCCCATCATGCATGTTACCACCTGTCAGACTGATCCAAAGTCATCACTCTAAAGAACCTATCCTTTTTTCTGGTCAAAAATGTCAAGCATGTCCCAAGGAGGGTTTTAATTTTTAAATACATCTCATACATCTCTCCTTTCCCACTAGCTGGTGGGGAAAAGGCCTTGCTGTTACTGATAGTACTTGGTAAGGGGTAACATAAGTTTACAGCAAAATCATGGGTCCTGACTAATACACACAAAGATAATTAAGAACTGACACTAATACCTGATGACCATGTCTGATTCCCTTACTGGAAGCAACAGGCTGATTTTCTTCAGTGGCTGGGAACCAAGTGGGATAGCTGTGCTGAAACCTCACCTAGAATCAGTACTTCTCTTGCCAACCCAGTGATTCAGACCCAGCTGTACCAGGCGCTTCTCTTTGTTGAATCCATTTCGGTGCCTTATTCTTCTCACCTCTGCGTTCTTGCTTCTGTTCTGTTCCCTAAACAATACTGGTTCTCTCCCTGTTAAAATTTGCCAGCGAGAATAAACCTGAAATTTATTCACACTATTATTTAAATGTCCAACGGTGGTTTGGAAGTGTTACCTGTCTCAGAATTTACATTTAGCTTCAAGCTAAATGGCTAAAAAATCCTACGGCGTCAGTTTAAAGGTAGGAGAAATTTTAGTGCTGGGACTCTTTTCTAATGCTTTTTCCTACTTCCCTAGTCTGTTTCTGCCTACACCAGTCAGTCTTGCCCGGTGATCTTCCTGTACTTAGGCTTTGCTGCGCTATGTAGATTTCTAGAGCCAGCAGGGATTTGACGATGAAAAATTTTTTTTGAAAATCCCAGCTCCCACTAAATTTTAATTTGATGGAAATATTTCTCTTCTATGAGCTTTATGGGGAAAAAAATCTTTCAAAGTAACAATTACATTTGGGGATTAAGTTTAAGTAATTGACAGTCTTGTCTTTTTAATTAAAAGGAATAAAGCTCCCTGAGAAGAGCTCAGTGAGATTTGCAGCAGAAAATGTTGGCACGATGCCCCAAAGGGTGAGAAGACCAGGATCTGGAATGGACAGAAAATGCTGATGCAGGTCTCCCTGGTCTTTAGAGTGCATCCCCAACAGAGCATGCCCTGGCGTCTGCATCAGCGTGCCATTTAGCAGGAGGGTAGCGTTGTGTTGTGAGGAGCATTTCTGGGTGTAGCCAGGAAGAAGGTTCTTGCCCTGGGAGCTCTGCTCTGGGTTCAGAGACATTATATGGAGCAAGAGTCCTTGAAGGAAGAATTGGCACTGCTTAGAGTCAAAAAAGAAAGAATACATACTCCTTCTGGAGTTCAATCATCAATAGAGTCTCAGCTCCTGACAAGTGTCCTATGATAGCCCCCCAAAGTATAAACGTGAATTTTTGTCTGGTCCTTGGCTCTTTCATTCTTCTTTACCTGAAATTTGTATTCCTGCTATCTGTATTTCGTGGTTTTCTTTCTCTCTATATTTTATACCATAGTCACCTCACTTTACATATATACTTTTTCTTTGACATCCTTCAAATAAAACCAAAGAAAATGTTTTGATAGTATTAGCATTCACTTGTAAACACTGGTTAGCAGCCATGCAAGCAAAGCCATTATCTCATCTAGCTGGAGGACACATCTACTTCTGAAGAGGCAAGATACAAATTAACCTTAGTAACAACTTCCTGTATATAGTCACTCTGTCCTCACAGTGGTCTTTCATCATCACAAGTCATTTTTAGGTATTAAATTAAACAAGCACCTCAGTCAGGGGGAAAAAAATCAGCTTAAGTGGTCCCACCTTATATCTCCCCTTGTATACCGCTGTGAGGAAACACACCTGCCAAGTAAGAACACAGCATGACATAATGAGTTTGGAATTCCAATTTAAGGTGTTCCTATGTACCCAGATGTATGATGGGAGTAGGCAGACCACTCACTAGGACTCCACCGAGAATTGTCAGCTTATATCCACCACAAATCAGTGGGGGGGAGAGACTTTACAAGTCATTTATCATGCTTCCTAATTGGACCCTGGGGAGCCCAGCACCACCATAGTTTATGGCACTGTTTTGCTTATAACCATGCTGATTGTAAAAGAAAATGCTTCCCACATCTCTGTAACACGTATGTATGTTTTAACACCTAGGCATTACCACTAACAGAGTATCTTTACTATATATCACAGCTGTCAGTCCATTCTATTTTCTCTGCCCTACACTTGTAACAATGGTTCTAAATTAACCACTCACCTTCCAAACTTTGCAGTTCCAGTGGGACTTTTTTAACTGCCTAAGAGACATTGTTTGGGGCAAGAGTAGCATCCTGTGGTTTAAAAAAAATGAAATAGCTGTGTCCTGGTTAACTGTCCATCCTGTGTACCATTCAGTCCTCTTTCGGCCACACAGCACCAGGCCCTCCCAGCCATGTTCTCTGTCGGAAAGTTGCTTGGCCATTCTAAAGTTTGTTTCTTGATTATGTGTGTGGAGTTTGTATGACTTGGAAGCAAGGGATGTTTGGAACACAGAAACAACTATAAAAATAAAGAGAACAAAAGAAAGAAAAAGAGAGAAAGAAAGAAAAATCAAGCAGTAGCTTGCAGTTCTCTTTGTTGAACTGCAAGTTAGAAAGTAACTTGGGAGATGTGTTCTGTTTTCCTCGCCGGAGCTCCAGAACACAGGTAAGTTCATCGTTGAAAGGTGCTCAGTGTTGCAGTGCTAAAAAAAAAAAAAAAAAAAAACAGAACAATCTCACTCATTGGAGGTTGGTCTTCCCTTAGAGTATCAACCCTCCCATCCTAAGTCATTCAATTAATAGTGTGATTTGTTGTTCTCCACTTGGATGTACTCTCCACTTTCTTGTGCTTTTTACGGTTTCTTTTAGAGTTCATGTTTTCTTTTTCTTGAGATTTCTAACCATTAGGAACACAAGAAAGAGACTTCATTCTTGATGGCCAGTGCAAGTAATTTCTGGCCCAGCTTATCTGTGTGTGGACCACACCATTCATTCACACAAAACAAAACAAAAAACCTAGTACTAGGGCAAACTCTGAGCTTGGTCTTGAGAATGACTGTGGAAAATAAGCAGGACACAGCCTCTGCACTAACAGAGCTTACAGACCAGATGGGACAGTGGATGAGGAGTTAAGCAATCATAAGAAAGGTTACTAAGTTTAGGATACCTGTATAGAGCACAGAAAAGGGAGCCTGGACTGGTCAGAGAAGGCTTCCAGGTGAAAGTGAAGTTTAAAAGGCAGAAAGGAGGAAAGAGAGGAGCAAACATTCCAGTACATACAAAAGTTTAGAATCCGGAGAGAGTTAAACAATATTAAGTCTAATTAATTTTTAAAATCTGAAAAATGACGTTTCCCTGATAGTTTCTTATTCTTTCTCATTTGCATCTGGCCTGCTTTAAAAAGAAAAGACATGTGACAAACCAGTGGGGTTTAAAGGCAAGGGAATTTGTATTTATACCTCTGTTATACTTTGAAGACAAGAAATACCTGTTGGCGTATTTGTACAGACATGTACCAATACCGTATACTCTATGTATGGTAGGTAGCACTGTGCTGGGTGAGGTTTTTGGAAAAAAAAATACTGAGAGCCTATTTGGCAGAACATCTAGGGAAAACTTTGAGCCTCTCAACAGGGAGGTTTGATGGTGAATTTCAATTTTAGTTGTAGGAAGGGTCAGGTTGTAAGGGGCCATCAATATTTTCAAGGATCTGCTCCAGAACCTGGTGGTGATGTTATATTTGGAGTCAGTGACACAGCAGGAGTATGAATCACTGAGGCATCCTGGCACTGTGAGTAATAAAGTCACTTGGCAAAGGTCCAAAGCACGACTGCCTTTACCAAGTCCTGAACTGTGATGCTTAGTGCCGTAGACATAGGTCCAAGGGATATAGGTCCAGAGCGTACCACGTTCTTTAATCCCTTATCTTATTTCCAAGAACTTTGGTCCCCAAAACCTCACAAATTCATTTGTTATCTCAACATTCAAATTCTGCAGGCCAGTTACTTTGTTTTATGGTATTTGAATTTTTTTATTTTGAAATATACAAAATGAAAACACACATTACATGGATTAAAGACAGTCTTGAATCTTAGAATTTAAATCTAAAATGTATTCTAAAATGGATCTGCAATTCACAATTTAAGACTGGGAAATGAAAAGAGAGGAAGAAAACCAGAAAGAACGACAATCTATAGAGACCTACGCAAACCTGTGCTTTTAATCCTTTTTAGCAAGTCAAATAAATGAAGGCACAAAAGGCTTTAAAATATACATAAAATGTATGTTTTTAAACATGGAAAATATAATCTACTTTGTACCAACAACTAAGCAGATTTGGGGTTGGGAGGTAGTTCTTTATTAAATGAGAAGACTGGTCTTTAAATTCCAACAAGGGCCAAAGGCCAGAATTGTACCCACAGGTACAACAGGTGCATTCTAGATACAAGGGCAGAAGCAGTTGTTTCTTCTAGAAGGCAGAAACTGCCTGTCTGGCCCCAATACGTTACTGACAGCTGATTCAAATACATTTACTTGTGGAGTTTTTTTAATCTCATATGTTTTTTAGGTGGAGTGGCCCTGGGAAACCCCTTTATTAAACTTAGACCCTTGGGCATTCTCTAACATTTTAATTCATTGATTATTAAAATTTAAATTTCTCAGGCTATATAAGAAACCTGTAGGATTTGAGAAAGCTGACTTGCTATAACAGACTTAATGAAGCCCTCTCTTTGTGGTGGGAATGCTTGGCCAATCTGCACTTTCTATAACAATCCATATTGCCATTGAGCAGGGTCCATAGCAGTTAAAGTCAAATCGCGCACCTATACTACTCTACAGAGCAATTATATCAAGCCTACAGTCAGAAGGACCTCATAAACCCATATAAGGCATTTTTTATTGCCTTGTCATTTCATGTTGTTAAGACTATATTCCTTATAGAAATTAGACATTACCTATCTTACCTTCTGTTTGGTTTTGCTCTATGATGCCAGCCAACTAAAAAAGAGAAAAAAAATTCAGGGGCGCCTGGGTGGCGCAGTCGGTTAAGCGTCCAACTTCAGCCGGGTCATGATCTCGCGGTCCGTGAGTTCGAGCCCCGCGTCAGGCTCTGGGCTGATGGCTCGGAGCCTGGAGCCTGTTTCCGATTCTGTGTCTCCCTCTCTCTCTGCCCCTCCCCCGTTCATGCTCTGTCTCTCTCTGTCCCAAAAATAAATAAACGTTGAAAAAATAAATAAATAAATAAATAAATAAATAAATAAAAATAAATAAATAAAAGAGAAAAAAAATTCAATCTCCTTGTTATAATGTCAATCCAAAACCAACTATTATTTTCTTTTCCCCAGATTTCGAGGTTTCTCTTTTAATGCAATTCTTTGTTTTTATAAATAATTTTCTATTCTGATAATAAGTGTTATGCATTCTCATTATGGAAGGTTTTGAAAATATATGAAACTATAGAGAAAAAAATAAAGATCACATATATCTCTCTCCTCAGAGATAATATCATTAATATGATACAGACAAATGTTTCATCTGAGGTGTGAGCTGTCAGTAGACTATAAAATGTTTAAGTTAAAACACCTAGGCCATTCTCTGTTTCCTGTCCTTTCTGAGGCTGAGTGTGTTTCTTGACTTGCTCAAGCTCACAGCGTGGGCAGGCTCAGGACCAGCCCTCCTGCCCGGGGCCAGGGCTATCTCCACAGCTGCCAGCTCACTCACATCTCTTCCAGATCCAAGTCCACCCTGACTCGTCCTATAAGAAATTTCCTTTGTGTCACCTCCAGGATTTCCAGTAATAGCCCCCCCCCCCACCTTTCAGATATGGGAGCGCTTACCAATTCTCTCTCTAAATTGGTGTAGTAATATTCCCCTTTTATAAATTGGTCTTTTTTAATGTAATAACCTTTAAAAAAATTTCTGATCCTCTTTACTGTAGAACATTTGGTTATAGAGAATTGTTCACTAATTGATGAGAATAAAAAATGACTCTCAAATATTTTATTCACATTATACAATTAGAAATTACATCAGCCTTCATTTGGTTTGGGTTTGTGTATTCATTTAACAAGGAGTTATTACCCTATGTCCAGGGTGGCAAATATTCTGCTCAAACATTTAGGGCTCCGACTCACTCCTAAATAGCACCAAACATGTGAGGTCCATTTCTGTTCAAATGTGAAGAGGAAAGCCCTTACAAGTATTTGAAAGTAAAGTGTAGGATTCCTTTCATGACCTGAAGCTAGTTAAGGGAAGCCATCTTCCTTTCTCAAATACTGATGACATACTAAAACTCCCTAGTTTCCAGCTAGTTTGATATGTTCTTTTAGTAGTTAGGATTATAGTCCACCTATGAACTAAGAAAACAGGAATCAGGATGCCTGGCTAGCTCAGTCAGTACAGCATATGACTCGATCTCAGGATCATGAGTTCAAGCCCCACATTGGGTGTAGAGCTTACTTAAAAAATGAACAAATAAAAAAAAATGGGAATAGCCTTAAGGTTGAGGTTTAGCCCTGTTTCTCTATTTTGGCCTTTCCCCCTGAACTACACCCAGAATCATTGCTGTGGTTCTCAGAGAACATCACTCCAGAGGTATTAGGCATGAAGGGTTGTACAACATGAATACAGTAAGTGGGAAATAATCAAAAACTCCAACAACCTAAACAGAAATCACAGGCATATCTTTTTCTATGTCAAAAAAAAACCAATAATAATAATACTTGCAAGTAGATGCTGCTGTTGCCTAAAGCCTCTGAGTGGAGAAACCTGCGAGAAAGAAATTAATAACTGTCTAAGCTTGAAAGTGTATTTGAAAATTGAATTAATAAACATCCCCCTTTTAAGCCACTATAATAATAAGGGTTTTGTTTTTCAAAACAGTGACAAAAAGCAAAAGAGCACATAAAGCATAAGTGCCCATCGAGAAACCTTATAAATGTTATGCTTCAGGTGTTCAGCATCAGTGAAGGAAGATGAGACAGTGCATCGAATCTTCTTCATTTCTTTTATTAAATCCCTTAAGGATTTTAACCCCATGTCTCTCTCACTTTCTCCAGGCAACTGGAGGGCAAGATCCCCATTGAATTTGGACCTTCCCTGTCTCCTGAACATACAGTCTTACTAGATGGCCCAGAATGGTGGGGAACCAGGGGTGGGGGAGGGCAATTAATCATTTTACATCTTCAAACTCATATGTCATTTTCAAAACCTAAGGCATATCAGACGACTGGCCTTCTACAAAGAGTTGTGCCATACACAGCAGAGGAGAGAATGTTTCCTTGTTCAAATGGCTGTGGCAGGTTAAAAAGTGAGCCATTTATGTTCAAGTAATCATGGAATTAGAACAACCGCACAAACAACATAGACCTTCAAAGCTCTGTATATCCTACACATGGCTGGGAATGAATGAGTGCTTAGAAGCAGCAGGTTCGAGGTAAGTGGTTAAGAGTCCAGAGAGTCAAAGCACTGAAAATCAATTCTTCCCTTTATGGATTAGTTGTACCCTCATCTTCTCTTCCAGATAGAACTCAAAGAAGGAAAAATGCCAAAGTTGTTCATAAACACAAACTTGTACATTACCTAGGACAATAAGGGATTTTTCCAAAGTATAAACTCTAGAGTTTCCAATGACACATCTCTCTCACCTTCATATCACTGACTTCAATTCCTGAAGAGAATGAGAGAGAAAGAAAGGGAGACAAAAAGGGAAAAAGAGAGAGAGAGAATGAATAAATGAATCCTACCACATCATGGAAGATGAGAAGGTAAGAGTTAAGAATAAGTCTTCTGGCCTTTGGACAAAAAAAGAAGCCTGGGTTTTTATCTTCCAAGATTTAAATTTTCATTAGTTGGGAAGATATTCTTAAATAAAGTTCAATACTCCAAAAATTTTTCTACCTGCCTGAATTTGGGGACTGATGAAAGTAACTCCTGGCCCCATCTGGCTCTTCAAATGCCTGAATTCTCAGCAATAATTTCGCCTTGCCACTAGGGCATGATGGTTCCTAAAGCAGAATAGAATCTTCCTTTACCTAGAATCCCAGCTAGGATAGATCTTCAGGTATTAATTGATTGAATCATTCATTCATTTGTTCATTCATCTATCCATTCATTTATGCATGGGCATTTATTCAGCAAATCTGTTGGACACTTACTCCATGCTAGAGAAATAGTGAGCTGAGACTACAGTAGTAAACAAGGAAGACATGGTCTATGCCAATTAGAGAGACTGAATCGGCTTTTTCCAATGTTGCAGGCTTGTCTAACATGGCTAGGTGTAAAGTTAGGGGCATCTGGGTGGCTCAGTTGGTTAAGTGTCAGACTCTTGGTTTCAGCTCATGAACTCAGGGTTCATGAGTTCAAGCTCCACGGGAGTTCGAGTCCTATGTTGGCCTCTGCACTGACAGCACACAGACTGCTTGGGATTCTCTCTCTCCCTCTGTCTCTGCCCTTCCCCTGCTCGATCTCACTTTCTTTGTCTCAAAATAAATAAATAAACTTTTTAAAAATCTGAAAATTAAAAGTCAAAGACGGATGAGCATAAATAAATGTGTCATAACACTTGCCTTCTCTAGTATTAAATTCTTTCCCCCCACGGTCTCCTTGTACTCCATCAGCCAGAGCTAAAGTCTAAGCATGTAGCAATAATGCTTCCAGAGAATTCTAGAACTTTCTCTGTACTAAACTCCCCCAAAGTTTTGTCCATTGTATTGCTGCAGTAGATTTATCTTTTTATTTTATTCTTTGTACCTGCGTTGTCACGCTTACTTGTTAAGTGTATTTGCTAAAGCAGGGTCAATGTGTGGTAAGATGTTTTCCTGAAAGGTATAAAAATCATAGGTTTCAAGTGTATTCTAATGAGTGTGTCCAGGGAATCCCTACAGAAATAATATGCCCGTCAAGGCAGTTTTACTTAAGAATTTGGAATCACCTTAGCACTACAAAAAGAATCATTTTCAGTTGTTAAGGACAACAAATTTTTTTTTTTTTTAATCTTCCGTAAGAATAAGAAATACTCCTTTTTGAAATGTAACCTTTCATGCTGGCTCTGAGTGATAAAAAGTTTTTATTTTTTCCCACTACTGCCACCTGGTGGACAAAGGCAATTCCTTTAGGCAGAACATAGGAATATGTCTTTATATTACCACAAGATGGCAGCACACAACCAGGATTTCAAAGTGCCAGGCTCAAAACGTGCAGGGTTTTGCTCCTCAAAAAAGAAGGTTCTATTCCAACAGAAGAGGATAAATAGGAAATAATAGTACAGAATAAGCACTCTGTTCTCTTTTCCTAAAGATAAATGGAATTCCAAGTCTTAAGATCATTAGCATTTCACAAACCAGTTTATCTATTGCAATAGGGAGTGCTTCCTAAAATTTAATTGGTAAGCTGGTTTGCTTTTTAAAGGTGTTTCAAGCAAATGCATATTTTTTATATGATTTTTTGTGAGCTTTTCTTCATAGAGTATAATATTGGAGCAACGTTTTCAAATCCTTCTTTTAATAACTCTTTTCAATTAGTAGGGGAGTTTCTGATCCCTAAGAGAAATATTTAGGACATGTAGACTCTTATCCAGGCCTGAGTCACTGACTGGTTAACCAGGCATATTGCTGGAGTTCTCCAGACCAACACGCTGCCTAGTCATTCTGCTTCCCTATCACTGCAGTGTGCTAACACCTGTTAATGTTTTGTTCATCCGTATTGGTGCAGTAGACTTTTGTTGTTGTTGTTCTTTGGATCTGCACTAGCATGGCCTACTTGTTAAGATATATTTTTCTCTTTTCCACCAAACTTTCATTGAAAGTCCTCCCTAGAAGGGATTTTACCACAAATCTGATAACAATAACTCTTACTATGTATCTGGCAGCATTCCAAGTACAGTATGATAATTAATTTATCTAACCCATAGCACAAATTTATAAGGAGCATGTTAATTAAATTTATTTTACAGATAATGAAACTGAGGCACAGAGAGGTTTAGTGATATTTTCTAGCTTGAGCAGGACTGTTGGTCTTCCTGCCCACCCAGGCTCCTGAACAGTTGCTTGGAATTATCCCAGAAGGCCTGTGGATCAGGGATAGAGCAGGGGGAACCAAGTGTTCTTTATATAAAGATGGCTCCATTAGGGATCTAGGCCTCTTTGGGCAAGAAGCAATCACTCTATGACCTTGCAGCACACTTACAAATTCTAAAGAATGAGAAACTAGAAGGCTTGACCAAAGAAAGAAGGGAAGTTCACTCTGCACAAGAGCAAAGCCAAACTGTCCCCAGTCGGGAGTGAGTCATGTAAATATCCTATGATAAACCTAGAGTTATATAGGCTATATAGGTACATAGCCTTGCCTTCACAAAAGTACCAGAGGGAAATTGTAGAATAAGGGACAGGGTTATGGCTGGAGAAGTGGGAGCCCTGGATTTCAGTCTCAGCTCTGTTCTGTGTGAGCCTGGGTAACCAATTAGCCTCTCTGGGCCTCAGTTTTCTCACATTATATTAAGTACATTCTCTACAGTGCCTCTTCAACAATTTTTAAGCCAAAGCATTTATTTCAAAGAATATTAGAAAAATTAGTGGCAGTATGTTTAATACACAATTGAAACATCAGTGGTCAGATGATCAGTGTGGTCAACAGGTAGACACTACTGTTTTAATATCTTGATGAAATCTAGCTTCACTTCTGGAGTAAAAATGACAACAGTCCTGGATTCTGCTAGGAGAGGGACAGAATTCTCTCTACATCCTTCTGTATGGGCTTCCATACAGAAGACTTCAATTACTTGTGCAAGTAATAGACTAACTCTTCAAAGACAGAAAGACAGGTGCCAATAGCTTTGAGCATCTTCAGAAGTACGTCTGGAGGTCCACCAGCGATCATAATTCAAAAGAACATTCACACTAGGATCCCTCCACCCACATCTGACGAGTTTAGGAAAGCCGTTCTTACACGTAGACACGGCTTGCTGTTAGGAACAGCCTGGCTTATACTAGTTTCACTAATGCTGAATTGTAGCCAAACATTTCCAAGATCTCAGACTCTAGGAAAATTGTGCCCTTCTTATAGCCATCATAAGAAAACCAGAAAACAATATGCTGTTTGAGGACTTCTTGTGACCTCCTTTGGATAAACAAATGGAAAATCTGTGAAGGAAATAGACTGCACTGAACCGCAAGGAACTGTGAAGACCTAATTCTAAAGTTCTGACCCCTTTGTGTTAAATCGGGTAATAATTTAGCTACTCAGACTCTCTGTTGTTTTAACAGAGACTCTGTTAGGAGGATGCCTGGAATATATTTATTTTTCTCATATTTCAGTAATTCTAAATCTGTTTTGGCCCATTGTGCATGCAGAGTGCCTTCATGCATTGGCTAAACTACAACAAGGGACAGTAGCAGAGACAGCCCCTGCTCCATGGAACTCACAGTCCAGTAATGAAGACAAGCATTACTCAAAACCTCAGACAAATGTATTTAAAATAAAAACTGAGATGAGTTTATGAAGGAGAGCAGAGCTTATAAAAAAAGGGACTTAATTTTACTAAGGGGACTAAGGAAGCCTTCCCTGTGGAAGTTATAAATGAATTCTAAAGGAGAAGTGGGATTTCTAGTAGTGATAACATTGGGCCATCAGCCCTACAACAGAAAAAAACATTATACCCTGGAGAATGAAGGAAGGCATGTGGGCTAGGATGCAGAGATGACAGACATTGATGAGGCTGGAGAGATGAAGGGGTAGAGTCCTAGATGCCATGCTAAGGATTTGGGTCCTTATCCTGGAAGACACAAGAAAGCATGAAAAAGTTTTAAGCAGGAAAATTAGGTGAATGGATGTCCAGTTCAAAAGGCTCTCTTTAGCTTCAGAGTTCAGTCAGTTTATTTCCTTCATGAAAGCATGTCATTGAGGGGTGCAGGGCTACATCCTGATCTTCAGAGAAGACAATCCATATCCCACAGCCATGGTTTGGACTCCTGTATCTAATTAACCATTCAGTTGGTCCTGTGAGTCAACGTGGTATCCTATGGAAATTTTCCATATTTACTTCTAAAGATCCAACAGTATTCTAGTTTAGTTGATAAAGATAGTCAAAAGGGAATTCAAGTATTTGACTTGTATGAGCTCTTCCAACCCTGAGATTTACACATTCAACAAGTATTTATTGCACACATACTGAATGTCAGACTCTAATGCAGGCACAGGGATACAATAATTGACAAGACATACACTACTTCTGCCTTCATGGAACATATATTCTAGTGGAGGAGATAAACTCTAACCAAGCAAATAAGGAAATGTATACAATGATACCAAGTAGGGATAAGTGTTAATAACATTAATAAATCAGGGTAAAAGAATGGAAAGTGACAGAGGGTACCATTTTGATAAGGTGATGGGAGAAGTCCTTCCCCAGTTGGGTCATTTCAGCAGAAATCTGAATGAAGTGACTGCCTGGGCCATTCAGAGATCTGGGGGAGAAACATTCCAAGCAGAAGAAATAGCACGTGCACAAGTTCTAAAGTTGGAATGGATTTAGAAGAAAAATATGAAGGTCAATTGGCCTGAGAGGAACCAACCAGGGACAAAATGCCAGGATGGGATCGGAGGCTAGACACATTCCATCATTCCATTAAATTGCAGTCAAGAGTACTTTTACCTGCCATTCTCAGAGTTCTTGTACTTGTCTATACACATAACATGTAACATCAAATATTTGTAGTTGGAAATTGTTTTTGCCACCTCCGACTGCACGTTTGTTCCAACAATCTCTTTCCATGAGCCTTTCTTTCAGTCTCTACCAGTATGTGTTTCTATTAGAATGTTCTTTCTACCTTTTGTCCCATTCTCCTTTCAGTGGAGAGTACCAGATTACCTTTGTGCTTATTTTCAGTTGATAAAAAAAAAATTTTTTTATCTGTTTTTTGTTTTGTTAAATGTTTCTTTTTTAGAAATTGGCACCACCGTGCACTTCAAGCAAAAAGGTATGGCTCTTATTTCTATATGTTAAAGAATATCTTCTATGTGTTAAAATTAAGATTTCATAGCCATATATCGGGGTCTTATACACTTGAGTTCATTTCATCTCAATAATTTGTGATAATAATTTTCATAACGTATTTGCCACTATGTTTCCCAAATTGCAAACTTTCTCGTTCACAAAAAGCCCATAACCCCTATATTGCTCTTGATAGCTATTCATTTTTAAATCTCTGGAACTGAACAAGTTATTCCCTCTCCCACTTTCCATGTGTGGCCGTGGTTAATTCTTGCAGATCTGCACTTTTGGCAATGTTCACTGTCCAATGACCGGGCTCTCAGAAAAAATATAGAGCCTACTTTACCGTCTCTTGTTGCCTATTAAAATGGATACATTGCTAAAGGAAATAGAGTAGTGTTTCCTAATATGAAGCTCTTGAACACTTAATACTCTCTCCTGCCTCAGTGTTCTCCCAGGTCTTCAGATAACCTCCCCTTTCTTCAGTACACCCAGACTGCTGCGGTCTCCCAGGAACTACTCCACATGCCTCCATCAGCCAGCCTCATGGCACAAAAATCACCCAGGTCTCCCTACAAAGACAATGCAATCAAGTTAAAGCTTCATGAAATGCAAACAATTACCAATTCTGAGGCACCCTCCTTAGAAATCCAACAGAAATCCTTACAGAGTCTATCCCCAGACCAGAGTCACAGAGAAAGCTGCATGGCCAGACATTACCCTTCTTAAGTTCTCATGACCACTCACTTGGATTGGTAATTGTCTCACCTGAAAATGTTTTCTTCTCTGAGTCTCAAAGGCTATGAGATAGCCAAGGTCCTTCTCAATAGTGAAAACCTATTATTGTGGGACTTAGACCCTACTAGTGACCAACAGCCACAGAAATTATGGGCCCTTTGGGGAACCTGAGTGGCTCAGTCAGCTGAGCGTCTGACTTTGGCTCAGGTCATGATCTCATGGTTTGTGAGTTCAAGCCCTGAATTGGGCTCTGTGCTGACAGCTCAGAGCCCACAGCCTGCTTTGGATTCTGTGTCTCCCTCTCTCTCTGCCCCTCCCCTGCTCACACTCTGTCTCTCTGTCTCTCTCTCTCTCTCTCTCTCTGTCTCTCTGTCTCTCTGTCTCTGTCTCTCTCTCTCTCTCAAAAATAAATAAACATTAAAAATTATGGAGCCTTTGTTGCTTACTCCCAGGAAAGGTTCAGCACCTTGTGTATGGCCAGCTCTAACAAATCTTCATAGAAGGCAGCAGGGAAGAGGACATCAGAAGTACATACATTGTACCAAGATCATTTGGTACAAGAAAGTGTAAACTCCTGTCCCCTTCAGACCTTATTCTTTCCCCAATGCCATGATTATCAATTACATTTGAATTTTAAGTGGTTAGTGTTAATGGAATGAACATATGATTCCTCAGGGGGTCGGTATGGATGGAGAAATTGGGCATAGGGTTTTATTTCAAAGACCATTGAGATAAATTCCTAGTGTCACCCAAAGGGAATCTAAGCATTAGCTTAAAATTTCAAAATTTTGCATGCCAAAATATTTGATGCTGTTGTGATGGAAAAGATGTGATGGACGTTACTGTGAAAATACTTCAGGCTTATCCAAGACTCACTTGTAGGAGAAGCCCAAATTTAATTCTAAGGTACACTGTTCAAATTAAACATCAATATATCCCCTCTTCAGGTCTCCAGCCTGGAGATTATAAACTTTAATCCCCCAATTCATTCACCCAGAGGAAGCTGTACTGGCTGAACGTGGAGAGCAGGTGGCGCCAGAGTCAATCTTACCAGGCTTTCCTTTAAACATGGCTTCCCAGGACGGGGAAGTGCCTTAGCCTGCATATCCGGATAACATCTAAGAGAGATGTAGATAATTTTTCTCCTTTGCTTAACAGTTGTCTTGTATTTTGTCTGAGTTTTTGTTTTATTCTCAGTCACTCGGTCAGCCCTTAATAATTCTAAGTAGAATTCAAACTTAAACTCACCTAGTCTTCTTTCTTCTTTTCTTGTGTGGCTGAAAACAGGAATAAAATCGTTATAGACCTTGATGCCTTAGTGGCTGAAAGGAATGCCCAAGGATCACTGAGGCTGTGATTAATGATTAATTTTTTAAGAATGATTATTTTGAATAAATCTAGTCCTATGTTCAGGAAAATGAGCCCTAAGTACTCAGGAGAAGCAACAGAAATGCACTGGCTAGATTGAATCATAAAGCATCTCCAAGTGTATGCCCTCTAAAGCAGGTGTTGGAAAATCACCTCGTACTTTGAGATTTTACTGAAAGACAAATCAATTGGCAGAGTATCGTGCATCAGATCTGTATCATAGAGACTTGCCAAAAATCCACATATCCTGCAACTTCAGGATGTTTTATCAACCTTGTCCTTAATCACAAATTCCCTTTTAAAAACATTGTGACAAAGTGCAGTCCAGCATTCACGCTGATACAGAGTCTCACTTATCATCCTGTCCTGGGGTCAAGAACCTTGACCTGGTGTGTTGATTCAAGATTCTCAATCTTGCTATAGCTGAATTTTGCCCCATCAGGTCAAACTTTAAAAGCCTTGACCCAATTCACAAACCAATACCTTTGGTTCAGAGGTATTTCATGCCTTTCTGTAATCCAACCTTCTATAGTTAATAGCAATAATGATGATGCTACCATTTATTGCATGGTTACGAGATACCACACATATAAGTGTATGCACACATACATAAACACATATAGAATGTGCCTAACTGCCAAGACACGATTTTTGTCTGTTGTATGAAAAACATGTAGCAATTTTTGAATTGCAGTTCTATTTGCTCATCTATTCTTAAGGCTAATTTATGTTTACAGACTCTTGCTTTCATTATATCTGTCAGTATATAAAAGCACTTGCTGAGCCTGGCCATCTGGTGTGGGAAATAAGATTTATCATTTGCATTTTCACAAATAAGCAGAAATTTCATAACTATGAACTAAAATGTAATTAATGATTTTGCTGATTATTCTTCCCTGAAATAGCCATTAACTGAAGTAGTCTCCTATGCAGTCATATATATCTATAATTGCATACACACTTGTGATGGTTCTCCAACTCTCATTCATTTACCCGTGCATTTTTTTCAAGCTATTTATTTACTCTCAAAACCAATTATGAAAAGAGCATGTCATATAAGCACATCAAACAGTTATATGAGAGCACTTAATAAATAATAATTGATAGAGATGAAGATATCTTTAATAGATCCACAAAATGCATTTCAAATATATAATAATAATTCTAAGGATAAAATTAAAGATTATTAACACAGTCATACTGGGATTCCTATATATGTCATAGACTAGCATGTGAAAGTAACAGCCAATTCTCAATTACATGTATTAAAAGACCAATAATACGCATGTACATTATATCATGTGTATATATGAGTACGCACATAACATATATACTTCTCTTTGTATCTGCATATATATGTGTGTACAAACATTAGCAAGAATGTTATATGTGACCATGTTTATTTAGGTCCATATATGTATATATCATGTTTTTCAATGATGGAATTTTTGCTTTCTCAAATATTTACTGCCCTTCAAATAAAGTGTTAAGACTAGGGTTTTTAGACTTCCCCAGTTACTACTCAACTCCAAGATGTCTGAGAGATAATCTAGCCTGTCGCAGCACTAAAAATGAGATTAAGGAAATAAGCAAAATTAAACTCTTTGTAAAATCCTTCTGTTTCACCCTATCCCTAAGGCAAAACAAAAATCATTTTTGTTTAGTCCTGTATGGCCTCAATTTGTGTATAGTCTTTCTCTGTTTTGGAAGCTGTACTGACAACACTAATCCAAACAAATGTGCCATAGAGTTCATGCCATTTAAAGCATACAGAGGAATTAAAATGATGGGGAAATGCATTGCCATCTGGCCAGAAGGCCTGGAGAGTGCCCACTGAGAGAGCTTAAAGGTCACAAAGGCCAAAAATGGTGGTGGTGAAGGGCATGGAGGGTAGGTTAAGGAAAGGCATTGAGCTGAGACTCCAAATGTTTGTATTCCAGTGCCCGGGCAACAATTACCATCAGGTACTTTATGCACACACATAATCTTGAGCCTAAATTCCTCATGAAAAACATGAAGGTAGCAAAAGTGTCTTTTATTAATATGATCCTACAGCCATTCAGAAAACTGCAGAATTGACTGATTGAATATTTAAATTGTTTACTCTGCATTTCCATAGCTTTCCAGATAATAAAGCTTATTTTATACTATGTTTTATACTTTATATTTTATACTTATTTTATACTTACTTTATAACTATGCTGTTCACAGTTTGTATATCTTCATATTTTTATATTAAGTAATGTTTTTAATATTCTCAAGAAGACATTCTAGTAAAAAATATTCTATTGAAAATCACTTGTTCCAAGATAATGGTTGCCTCCGTCTTGTTTTGTTTGTTCTGGCTCTTGTTTTAAACGAACCCAAAATTGATTTGACAGGAGACTCACTGGCACTCCTTCCCCGTGTAACCACTCTGTAGTGGTGATGGGCAAAGACGGGAGCCAGCTGCCCGGGTAAAAGCCTCAGCTCCTCTGCTCACCAGCTGTGTGAATTTGTGCAGTAGATTTAACCTCTCTGTGCCTCTTATTATCTCACTGTGGAAAAGGGTCCATTATAATACCTACCTCGTAGCATGGTTATATGCTTAGATTGGTAGAGCATTTCTGACAGTACCTGGTAACAAGTGCTGTGTAATTGTTGGTTTTGTTCGGTTGATGTTGTTGCTATTATTTATATAGAACACAGATTAGACATTCTTGAATTCAACATTTTCCCTGTTATCTTACATCTGATCTGATATAGTTGTAGACAATTTTGGAAACGTGCACACCAGAGGATGCTTCTATTGCACTTGAAAACCATCATAGGTTTAAACACGCATGGGCACACAGCACACTCACATGCACCTTCATTCACACACACTGATCTGCATATGCGACCTCAGAACTGCAAAGTGACCCATAATTAGTCACGTTGATTTCTCTTTTGAACATCATTGTCTAAGCATACAACCTTAAATCTAAAAATCTCTGTTGTGAAAAATACCGAGATTTTCTTCTTGTAATGGATCTATACAAACAGAACTATACAAAAGGAGAAAATGGAACAAGCAAAGCATAGGGGACAAGCTCATGGGACCCACATTTTCTGCCCCAATTCTCTTCTCTCTGTCTACACAAATCCATTCTCCACTTTCCTCTCCATTCCCATCTCCCTCTTAGATCCAGACCCACGTCCCCAAAATCGTATCCATGTTGGGAAAACTCGGATGACAGTGGGAAACAACATAGACTGCCATTCCAGGGTGAATTCTGGGCACGTTCAAATCTCAGTTCTGCTTCTGGTTTGGACTTGCCTCTCAGCCTCTCTAGGTTTGCTGCTGGTGGTGGTGGTGGTTTTTGTGGTTGCTTTTGCTTTTGAGTTTTTAAAGTGTCACATGAAGAATTTGGACCAGATGATCTCCTGCAACTTCTTAAGACTCTACAAGGAGTTGACTTATTTTCTAGCATACAGCTAAGATGCCATCCAGCCATAAATGTTCCTTGGAAACAGTTCCCCTCCCCATTAACAAATAAATAATTACTGCTTCCCCCTGAGAAATGAGAGTTTTGGATTGGCTCTATGTTTTATTGATGGAGATCCTGTGATGAATCAGCTGGAGGAGCCCGTGTCTGGCTGCTGAAGGACCCTCACCAGTGCTTGGAATCTTAATGAGTTCTGGCATCACAGTGCTATACAGGGCACAGCATGCAAGAAGAGGTTGGGTGAAGAGGAGCCCGCTGCATCAGCAGACACATCAGCGATAGCCTTCTCCAGCAAGAGTAGTTTGTATTCAAATGTATTTCAACCACTGATACCCCTTGAGATACTTAGAACTCAAGGAGAAGGATTTAGGAAAGACTGTGAGCCCTTTCTGGGCTGTACACAAGCACTGACTTTGAGGCGCAGCCCATTCTTACCTCTGATACTGTCAGCAGTCAGCTGTGACATAGAGCGGGCTGAATGTAACTTCTCTTTTCTTTCTCTTTTGCACTGCAGGGCCTGGGTCGGTGAGAGGAATAAATGGATCCATCAGTCTGGCCGTACCACTGTGGCTGCTGGCAGCATCTCTGCTCTGCCTTCTCAGCAAATGTTAATAGAATAAAAATTTTAAAATAATTTAAAAAACACACAAAAATGCGTTACACAGGATACAGAGAGAGAGAGAGAGAGAGAGAGCAAGATGGGGGGAGACTGTTTATTTCACAACTTTGTGTGTTTATAAATGGAGGGGGAAATAAGAAAACGAAGAAGAAAATACATTTAAAACCATTTTAAGCCCATCAATAAAAATTTCAGTAAATCAGGGTGGGAAAAGTTCTACAAGGATATGTGTATATCGATGCAAATGTATTCTATATAAAGACCACATCATGCTAAGGACACCTGGATGTTGTAAAAAGACAAGTGAAGAAGTATCAGATGGATGTTAACCCCCCCCCCCACACACACACACACACTTTATCCTTCCTTCATTCTTTTTCATCTGTGGGGAAAGAAAAACTAAGGTCTTGCCTTTGGTGTCTATATTTCCATCATCTTTTTATTCTGTTTTTCATTTGAGCTGACTTGTAGCCATTTCAGACTATCAGTGGAATCCATGCTGGAATCCGTGTTGAGCCTTTATCTGGCTTTCCTGCCTCCACTATCTCCCCAACTTTTAAGACCATTTCCTCCCCCTTCAGTGTGTTCTATCTCCTCCACATCCATCCCAGATACTCCGTTTTATTCCCTCCCCCGAACCCCCTGGCTGCTGCTTCTCTTCACAGCCCCCCCAGCACTAGTCATGCCGCAAATGCTAGGAAGTGCCATTTTAATTTTCTCCACTGTGCGTGCGTGCTCAAGCCTCTCGCTCTCACGTGGGTATACAAGTATGTGAGCGTGTGTGTCTCTCTCTAAAGCATGCCAAGGGAATGGTCCATGTGTACATAGACTCATTGTGCTGTAGATACTGTCCCGCATTGTAATTGTGAGACGCGGCTGTGACAAGTTGCTGGGGGACATGGTGGAGAAGGAGGCATGGAGCAGAGCCCCCCAGCACCCCTCCATGGCTGTCACATGACATCAGTGTGTATTCACACCAAGCTGTGCCCCTTTTAAGGGCAGAACCTCATATTCCTCCTAGTCTAATCATCAGAACCCAGTCAAGAGTCACTCAGAATATCACTGTAAATGAAAGTGCCTACTATTGATGGGGTGAGCAAACAGTAGAAAGAATCAGTGACATCAATGAGGTGACCTAGGAGAGAAGGTTTCTGATTTCACTCTTGTTTCATGAGTCTGAGGAATTCATATATTTCCTGGCTTTTTGCAGGCTTGGATCAGCTTTGCTGCAGGAGTGAGTAGCATGTGTTGAGTAAATCCCAAGAAGCAGAAAGGTCTCCAAGTGTTAACTCCCAATGAAAGGATGATGAGCCACACGGAGATCCTAAGCAGCTCTGTTTTGCCCCCTCCCTGAGCTTCACCTAACACTGCATTTGGCCCATGGATTCCCCTGAGCAGAGATTGTTTCCTATATGGAGAGTGAGCAAGGCATGAAAAGTAGACAGATGCCCACATCCCTACTCATCTTGCGGAGATGTGGGCAGAGCTCTGTACAGAGCATTGACCATAACAAGAAAGAATCCATTCCTTGTGCTCCTTTGCAGATTTTTGTCCTGATGTTGCAAACTAATACTTTACTTGGTGGCTTGCACGATCTCCCTTCTGCCCCACTGGTAATGTTTGCAGTACCATTGTTCATACTGGTTCATCATTATCCTAGGCCAGGCCACTGGGATATATTCCACCTTCCCTGCTCACTTTTGGCTTCTAGTTCCTGAAAGATACTATGGGGGATATGATGTCTGAGTTTACATCAGCAAGAGTCATCTGAAATGTTACTTCCTTAATCAAAAGATCTGGGAAACTTGTAATAATTTAGGCAGAAATTGTATGCATACCACAACGTTTGGTATCACTGCAGCACCAGGATGTTCTTAGGAAAGGTTTGCAGAGAGAGCTGGCTGTAAATATCTTTGTCAGGAAACCAATCATTGCTTTCGCTTAGACTATAGGAGGCATTGGAAGTGGCTCAACTTATGAAAAGACAGAAGATTATTGCTGAGGTCATAACTGAATGTATTTCAGAAAAGCCAAATATGGTACCTCACCTAGTTTTGGAACCTGAAAAATAGCTGTCACATGTTATAAAACAGGAAACTTCCTAACTGCAAATAGAAAAAGGAAGAGAAAGAGAAAGAAAGGGAGGAAGGGAGAGGCAAAGAGAGGAGACAGGAAAGAGGGAAGGAAAGAAAGGGGAGGATTTGAAATTTCTGATAGAATTTATTAATTAAAGGCTCTTGGCAATGAGCCTTGTCTTTGAAGGTAATGATCTCTTTGATGAGCAACATTTTAAATCTGTTCTAGGGGATTCTATTGTTTGTTTTAGAAAGCTTATTACCAGCCTTCTTTTGTGATTTTGCCGCTTAGACATGAAACAGAAGGGCAAACAAATTGGGCTTGAGGATGGATAAGAGTATTTGTGGCAGATCCTGGCATAGGACAGAAATTCTTATCCAAGAAAGTAGCTACTAAAATATAGGGAAGGTGAGCCATATTCCTATCCAGCATCAATTTATTGACAATCGGGGATTTCTCTAACATTTTGGTCTTAGTACAGGAATATAAGTTTATCATCCTTGATGATAAATGTTCCCCATATATTGAAGAGCCAGTCACATCCCTAAGTGGAAGCTTAAGAGGAACTCATGCTAATTTAAAGATATATAAGAAAAGAAAAGTAGTAGGAGTTAGTTCAGTTTAGTATCAGTTTCAGGAACAGATCCTTGTGGCATGTGACACATTTTAATCATACACCTAGATTTCTTATTGTCTCCACCCTATCATAAGGACAAGGTCTTGGTTTTATGGAAGGAATGTCTGCCTTGTCAGCACCATTTGTTCCCTGAGTTTTAATATAATGGAACATATATTAAACATAATTAAACATTTATTGAATATTGTGGTATTTGCATATATCTCTGGCAGGATCTGGGAATTTAAAAACGTTTGTCCTGGCTCCTGTTTCAGAGCAAACATTGGCCCCAGAAATCTCCTAGGTTTAAGAATGTCTCTAAGCAATGTGAAGAATGGAGGAGAACATAGTTTGGAGGAAGGTCAGAAAAAAGGCAGGAGCCAGAGGACTGACACCAAGAAATTGAGTCTGAACGTGGGACTTCTTGGAATTTAGTTCATCATATTGCTATAAATCCCTTCAAGAATCTTGTCCGTTGGTAGTCAAAACTTGAAACCCTGCACTGAAAAGAACCAACTGGTTGAAAACAATACCATGAGAGGAGCGAAATTCATCAATTAATCTGAATGACTAATATCTTTCATGTCCTTTGTATGCAAAACGACACTCCACCATTCTTAAAATCCTTAGATCTGACCTTCAGTTAACAAATGCAGAAATGACCTTGACCAAGGGCACTTCCTGAAGAATGAGAACTATCCTAGGTTTTACAACTGCAGAATTATATCCTCTGTGCAATCGTTCATCAGAAGGTGTTGCCTTGTTGGAGGAAAGTCTTACTTGTTTTGAGACATCAAATCCCTCTGCCCTTAAAAGAACTAAGGCTTAGGGGAAACATTGTGCTTTCTCATGGGGAAGAAATGTCCTATTGACCTTTGCCTTCTCTTCCAAGTCAAACAGACTTCTCCCTTGCCATGGGCATTTTTTACTACATATTCAGTCAACTGGGGCTATTCATAGAGACCTTGTAAAAGTACTCGTGATTTTCATGTTCTTGGGGAGAGAAACAAAAATCTGTTTCTCCTCCAAAAATGGACTTACCTCCTTTGCACACAAAAACTAAACTCCTCAGCATGAAATTATTTGAGTTATTACCTACCAAGTTGTTAGCTTCTTAACTACTCCAGAGTCACATTTTCCATCCCCAGGTTGGTTGTGGTTTGACTGTTTCTATTGACTTGTCTCCCAGAATCCCTCCTTTTGTTTTTTGCAGGCCTTGAATTATTTGTGGAAAAATAATATATATGTGTATGTATTTTTTTTAATCTTATCTTTACAGATGCTATATTTACAATATTGTATGTATTATAAGACAAATCTAGAATGATGGTTTAAACTTAAAAGGAAGAAAAGAACTGAATCTGGTCAAAAAAAGAGAGCTATGCTTCATTTAGAAAGATAGAGAGCCCCATTTTTTCTCCGCTTTGTAATTATTTGTTTAAAAGGAATTTGTTTGTGGACCAAGTTCCATGGGATTAACCATGGCCTTATTTTTCTCTTCATCTTCATAACTTATTTGCCTGGATTTAGTCTTGGTCACCAATAACTATCGTTTTTTATAGAAATATAAGTGCAGTGCTATATCTGACCTATGAAAATTATTAATATTTTGAAGAAAAATGTGAAACATACCACAAAAATAGTGAGATAGGACCCTAAATTAAGAAATGTAAATTCAGTTCAGGAAGCTTCTTCTTTCTTACATACTTAAAATATTTCTCTTCCAAAGACTACATTTGCCCCAGTGATGTAAATTTTCCGTCATAGTTGACATTATATCTGTAAACATCTCACTAAATGCAAAATGGAGTTTACATTTATGTGCATACTAGCAGAAGAGAAGTAAACTATTCTCATTTGCATGTAGCTGTGTTGTCAAATGTGGCCAACTGAAATTCAAGAGAGAATTTGTTTTCACGCAGCAATGTACATCACTTTCCTCTTGGCAAGGAAGCTGGTGTTAACGTTAGGTTTAGGTTTAACATTTACACCAGTGCAAATGTTTATGGATATTATGGAAAACTTATTTTAAAATCTTGATTTCCTTTCAGTGCATTTACATACTGTGTGCTGATTAATAAATTAGGCACCAATCATGTGTAAATCAATGTAAATCACTAGTTTATGTACATAATATAAACGATGTAAACTTCATTTTTTCATGCAGTGCCCAAGTTCAGCTAAATCTGTGAATCTTAAAGAAAAAAAATCAAATAAAAATAAATAAAAACTGAAGCATTTCACAGGTCAGAATGGGAAGGAGGATGACTAATGTCCCAAACAAGAAGGTTGCCTCAACGAAAGGAAGTAGACCCACAGGAACTATTAAAGGTTCACATCCTGCTCAAGCCTCAGGAGGCCACCTCTTTGTTCCCACAGGAACTAAGTGGAGTTTCCCCCAACTGCAGCCATAGTTGTCTCACCTGACCCCAAAGCAAGGGAAATGAGGAAATAAAGAGGAAGGAGTTTTAAGGGCTCATGTGTCTGTTGCATCGATTCCCAGTGTCTTCTTGTTACTTCTTACCGATCATCTAAGATGGCTTCTTTCAATAGGTCCAAGTCACCCACAGCGTGGTGAGCAAAATATTACTGTTTTTATTTCTCATCGAGCAAAGACATCGGGAAATCTTCTTTGCCATCTTGATTCTAAGAAATCGTGGGATATAAGAAATATGTTCTATCCTTGAGAAACATCTTGCCAAGTTACCCTAGGAAATAACTACTTTTACTTAATCTAATAGACCTACCTATTCTGAAGGGTCTTTCTGAAGGGTCTGATGTGTTTAAGAGAGAGAGAGAGAGAGAGTTTCTACAATTTGAACAACCACAAAAAGTCATCAAAGAGATGACTTTGGGGATCACGTGAACTTTCTGCATGGACAGTTATAGAAAGAAATTTAGGTCAAATTAACATTACACTTAAACATTACACTCCTCTACCCAAGATAAATGGCAACTTTAAGGTCAAGCAGAAAGTTAAAAGAATTGGACTGTAGCCTTGGGTCTGGCCACAAACAAGCTTAGGTGACCTCAAGCAAGCCATTTAGCCTTCCTGAGACTTGGTGTTCTCATCCTGAAAGTAAGGAATTTGGATGACATCTCTAAGACCTCTGCCATCTCTAAACTCTGATCCTGAATAAGAATTTAATAATCATATAAGATGTATTCAGCTGATTATTCCAAGCAGCTGTGTATCACCTCCACGTAGGTCTCTATACCAGCTTCCTTTCTCAGAACCATCATTCCATCATCTCCATTTCAAAAGCCAAACCTTCTAGAATACAGGGTCCCTGGACTGGTTCTAAAATTCTCTTCTGATCAAAACTTCTTAGCAATGTAGAGAAAGGACACATCCAGATTATAATGAAGGCACTGAAATAGCTGGAGTTGTTTCCTTATAATATATAATCTAACGTTTGAATTCTCTTCTAATAACCTTTCAGAGGAAGGAAAATAACCAGATTGAGTGTTATGCATGGAACAAGTGAGGATGTTGTGCATATGACAGGAAACGTCAGTTTTTTTTCTCATCCTGGGCCAAGTGCCTCATTACAGTAAATGTGTGTCGTTGAAAACTTTTTGCTTGTGCTGATGGTAGTAAGCATGTGGTCTGAGGCAGGTTTAAAAGGCTGTTCTGTGAGAAACAGGCAAGACAATGCATTTTGTTTTTGGAAGGAATTTCTCATGGCAAAAGTTTTCCCTAAACTTGACTTTATAGCCTATGAAGTCAAGCAAGAAGATGGAGAGAAAATAAGCCTCATTTTTAAAAAGTACAAGTCGATACCATTTAAAGATGACAAGTTGAAAATAGGACAAAAATAAACACACTTGAGGAGGTTACAGAATTGAATATAGTAAGAGTTGTTGTGAAGGCCAGAATCAAATGTGCAAGTTCTCTGTTAAGTTCTCTGAGAAGAAGGCATACAGAAATGATGTTTCTCAGGCGGTTAATGAGGAAATGCTTTCTCGTGCCATGTTCTGGATGGATTCAGCACAAGCCCACTTGTTTTAACCCATCAAAGTGTAGCCCCACACTCTCCTGGAGGCTCAACTTAGCATCTGTCCAACGGTAGCTTTTCATTCATTGCCTAGGAGAACAGAAAGACTCTGAGTCTCTTATGTACTGAGGACCAGGGATTATTCATGACTTCCCAGCATTAATATCACTTGATGTAGATGAGGGTATGTGATGTGCTTAGACTACTTAGGAAGCTTTTTAAAATGGATGAATGGCCTGCCCATAGGACAACTCCCCATTTCCATGGTTGTTTCAGAGGTGTCTCTTTGAGTGGTGCTCCTGGATCTACTCTTACAGCTACATTCTTCTCTGTACAAGCCTTCTCTATGTAAAGCCAGGCACAGAGTAAAAATCTGCTTCTTGCAAAATGAAGAAAATATACGAAACTGTTAGCTTCATGGCACGTGGCAGTAATTCTAAGCTTATCTGTAGCCTTTTCTGGACCCACTTCCCTAAGTCTTTGCTCTTCACCAGAGAATGTAAATGGTTCATCCTGGTGATTATGGCCAGGTCCTGCTCCCTAAGTATTCACTGGGATTGGGGGAAGGTTAAAGGGAAAAAAAATGTAGGGGGAGAGAAGCACGGGACAAAACCTCCACCTTCTCTCCCCCCACACTCCTCCACCCCTTCCTTCTCACTGCTCTACTGAAGGGTGTATAAATCCTGCTCTTGGTTAGAATTCTCCTTATTAACAGTGTTATATACATATAAATATATATATATATAAATATATTCCTTTTTTTCAGCCCTGTAGACATAAACAGAAATTTTCCTTGATGATACAAACACATGGCCATTTTTTATTTGGGCTTTTTGTTGTTCAAAGTTTATTTTTGTTTATTGGATGGATTTTTTCCCTGGATACTAGCTCTGTGAAGGAAAATAAAAAGCGCAGTGTGTGTAAAAAAAAAAATTAAAATTAAAAAATCTTTTTTTTCCTTTCTTTTAAAATGTATTTAAATTCTGTTTCTCTCTTCTGTTACTTTACACGTATGAATGCTCTGCTCTTCTGTGATCTTAAAGCAAAATGAAATAAACGTGAAAAGGAGATGTGTCTTCATTGAACTGAGTCAGTGATCTTGTGGTTGACTGCACTGCCCCTTGGAGGTTTTCATGAATAAGACAGGAAATGAAGCCAATGATGGTGCAAGTCATGTGAGGAAGGGGTGGACAAAATACTGAAGAATCACTGGAAGGCTATCAAATCTCTTTTATCACAGATAGGAATGTGGTATTTACAAAAATTGTCCTCATCTAAGCAAAGAGATTCTCTGCGGGTTTCTCTTTCTCCCTTAAGGGATCATAAGAATGAATATAAATTACCATTGGGAAGCTACAGACAAAGCATTAAGAAGTTCCAGATTGTTAGATTTGAAAGAGATCTTAGGACATGGTCCCCAAAAACCATTAGGGAGTTTATATTCTTTCTTTAAAGTCTCCATAGCAGGGGTATCTTTAAGGATTCACTTTAATAAGATCCTACCTGATAACAGTGGAAGGAATAAAATTACTTTTAAAGTCACCTATCTTTTTCTCCTTATGAAAAAGAAAGTTTGTTTTCTATTCCTACTGAGCGCTATTCCCTTCACAAAATGCTTCCAAATCTCCATAGAATTCCTATAGCATTGCACAGGACAGACAGGAGATGGCAAGAGAAAATGAGAAATAAGCAATCCACAATCCAAAGAGGTGAGATTGGCTAATTGTATACATGGGGAAGGTGATGGGGAGGGTCTGAAGTTTGACTCTTAGTAGGCAAAATAGGTCAGAAAAAACAAGAATCAGGGCGGGTGGCTGGGGAGAGGGTGAGTAAGCACTAGCGATCAGCTTCAATAATCAGCAAAGGGTCTCAGACAGAAACAAAACCCCTGCAACCTCTCTGTTTTAAAGAGACAGTTTAAGGGCCTAATCTCCCCAAATTTGAATTTTATATAAAATTATTTTTTTAATAAACTTAAAAAAATTTTTAGCATTTATTTTTTGAGAAAAACAGAGAGTGAGGGAGGGAGGGGCAGAGAGAAAGAGGGAGACACAGAATCTGAAGCAGGCTCCAGGCTCTGAGCTGTCAGCACAGAGCCCGATGCAGGGCTTGAACCCACGTACCACAAGATCATGACCTGAACCAAAGTTGGACACATAACCAACGGAGCCACCCAGGCACCACTGATTTTATGTAAAACTCTAAAAATGCCCTTCTTCAGTGAGTTTGCCAAACTCGAAGTTAAAGACACAGTTCTCAAACAAAATAGCTTTCACATCAGATGCGAGCCACAAGTTCAGGGACCTCAAGCCACCTTTATTTCTGATCAGCTCGCCTCAAATTCAGTTCCCACTATCCTCTTGTATTTAATAATTTCTAGAATGACACAGAACTCAGGGAAGTATTATCTTTATGATTACAGTTTTATCATAGCAAAAGGATGTAAATTGGAACCAGCCAATAGGAGAGACACTTCAGGCAAAGTCTGAGAGAATCCCAAACGTGAAGTTTCTTTTGTCCTCTCCCCTCTGGAATCAGGACACGTTACCCTCCCAGCATACTGATGTGTGACAATGCCCAGAGTGTGGCCAACCAGATAAGCTCATCCAAGCTTTGGTGCACAGAGTTTTTATTAGAGCTTCATTACTTAGGCACGATTGATTGAATTATTGTATGAACAGCCAAACTCCATCTCCAGGACCCCTCTCTTGCCAGGAGGTCAGACTGATGTCACGACCACAAGACTCAAAGCCCCTGTACTCTAACTACAGGACTGGTCTTTGTGGCATGGCCAGCCCCCATCCCTCATTGGCATAAACTGTCTAGGGGCCCATCAGAATTTACCTCATTAGCATGAAATATCAGGTGTGGCTCCAGGGACCCAACATGAATAACAAAGAAACTCTCCTACCACTTGGAAAATTTTAAGGAACTAAAGGTTACCTCTCAGGAAACTGGGGCAAAGGATAGCCAGTCTTTATTATATGCCTCCCATTTCCAATCTTATAAAAAAACTATTTGGAGTCTCTAATAACATTGTCCCTAACTGGCTTGAGATTTTATTTCCTTTTAGCCACGAAAGCTACAGGGTTAGAAAGTTAATACCACCTGGAGGCTTTGCCTTCTGAGTGCTTCAGAAGAAATTCTTTGTTGTATACCCCATTTTCTACTCCCTTTACATCCATTTATTTAAAAACATGTTCAAAGCAACACCTGAGAGCTGGGAAGAAGGTGAGTCTGTGAATCTAAACTCCTTTTTTTTTTTTTTTTTAATTATTTTATTTATTTATTTATTTATTTAGGGAGAGAGAAAAGCACCAGCAGGGGAAAGGGGCAGAGGGAGAGAGGAGAGAGAATCTTAAGCAGGCTTCACACTCAGCATGGAGCCCAACACAGGGCTTGATCCCATGACCCTGGGATCATGACCTGAGCTGAAATCAAGAGTGGGATGCTCAACCGACTTGAGCCACCCAGGTTAACCTCTTAATTAAAGGGCCATGACTTTTTCAGTCTTGTGATCTTTTCAGACCTAGCACAGTGAAAGGCTAATAATTTATCAACATTTGTCAAAATAGAATTGAATTATGTTCAGTGCAACTAACAATACACTACATGTGGGATTTTTTTCTACCAATCACTGTAATCTCATGACATTGGTGGAAGATTTCTAAACTCAAGTCTATGGAACAAAAGGCAGAACCCTCCCTCACACACACACACACGCAATTGTTACACAAACATGGAACACTTGGCTGCCTGTAAGCCCAAGACTGGAGAATTAAGGGTCTTCAGTATGAAGAGGAAAAGGCCCTTTCTCCACTCTCCCTGCTTACTCTCTTCTACTCCCTGGACTGGCACATCAGGGTAGACTTTCATTAGTCAGCTCTACTTCCTGGCCCCAAAATCTCAACCTGTTGAGGATCTTTAGCAAACCCTGGGAACTGTGTTTGAGAACACTGGAGAGGGGAAGTGTTCTAACTTAGTCACTTCTTACAGACCCAAACATTCTCAATGAGAAGGTGCTGGGTGACTTCTCAACTGGCCATGTTATCTTTACTTTGTGTCGTTCTACCTGTTCACCCTGCCTGCCCCTGTCTGGCCTCCCAGATCCAATTAGAGACATACTGTCCAAAGAACTTCCACCTCCAGTCTGTCTGCATGGAGAGGATGCTCCTAACAGTGCAAGCAAACACCAGAAATGGACCTGTCAGCAGAAAGAGTCAGGGTCCCTGGAAAAAGAAAGACAAGACATAACTTTCAGGACACCAGAGAAGAGCCCTACCAGGTCTTCTTGCCCAAGCACACTTCTCACAGAATTTCCTAGGAAGTGTTAGAATTACAAAGAAATGCAAAAACCTCAACAGTTAAGGATTTAAAAGAACAAATGGAATGCAAAAACTAGCAGTCTCTACCAAGCCAGGAAATAGCTAACCATATCAGAGATAATAAATCAATGGTAAAACTCCTAGTGCTGTTTCAAAAGTAAAGATTTACCCAATGTACATTCTTGAATTGTTTTTGTAGGATTAAAATCATGACCCATAGGGTTAATAAGTTAACACTAGCAAAAAATTTAAACTTTATTTTTTTCAGAGAACAGTTTCTCCCTCATCAGCTATTGTGTCTTCAAACACTACTAACAAAGATATACTAGCTGTTTTAACAGAAGCCTGGACTCAAGGTCAACTGAAATGATTCCAGCCTATGAACAAGCTAAACCCTGTATTTCTTACCAGAGATAATAAGCCCAAAACCCCATCCCATTTATAAGGGTTCTTGGAGCATGCCCATAGCCCCTTCTTATCTGGCAGTTACCTCTGCTTCATCATAATGTGAAAGTCTCCTCCTGAGGAGGAGCCCAAGCTTCATTAACACCACATAGGGTGCTCTTGTAGGCAAGCTTTCCAAATATGCCTGCACAACCTTAAGCCTGCCTTTATACAAGATGACAAAACTCTCCTTTCTGGGTACCGCATACGAAACCCTAAATAAAAAGAATCCACTCACCCTGCTCGGGGAGTCACCACTTTGGAAGTTCTTCTTCACCATCTCCTTATTTGCCGCAAATAAAGATTACTCTGTGTGATAACTCCCCCTGGTGTAGCGTCTACGTGTAATCAACAAGGAGTGAACTCTGGTTACAGACCCTGATCAGAAACTCAGGAATGGGGAAGGACACTGGTCACGTCAAGAGAAATAGTATGGTTATGGCCCCATGAAGCTCCAGCTAAAGAATCTTTAGAAGATCCCAGGCAGTTGTCGGTGGACCCTCTCCACCCCATCCACAGGCCTCTACTGCATTAACATTTTGATTCCAAATCCCTGGATTTTAAATAAACCTCTCTGTCCTTTTAGTCTTTCCTGGATCCTAGATAATTAGTGTAACTTGCATTGCTGAGTTTTTGCCTTATTCTTAATATGTAAACTCCCAGGCTCTATATCAGCAAGTCTTGAGATGGAAAAGCCTTTAAGCAGCATCAATTCACCCAGATACATAAATACTTCAGTAAATTCTGAAAGAAAGAAGAAAACAAAACCTCCCAGAACCAAGAGGACTCACCAAAGGAAGGATTGGGAGCACCTGAATGGAGACACTTCCTACTCGCAAGACAGTTGGGTTGTGTATTTGAAAAAGCTCTTAAGAAACATGTTCCCCAGGTCTGGCTGACCCTTCCCTTCTTTGCCTCTCAGCAGCCTGGCCCATCTACACTGCCCTGAACCAATTTAGCCAGGCCTAAAGGCTTATGTAGCCCAGCCAGAAAGAAAGCCCAGAGGAGGCCTGGGTCATGCCAATTAAATACACATAGGCATACACATACACATTTCTCTGCCCTATGCTCACATATCATGTAGACACATTCTAGGACCTAAAGCATCTGTCTCAGGGCATGCATGACCAGTGGTAAAATGTGGAAAGATGCACAGCTCTCCCTCTGCCTCTATTAAACCTTTGTTTTACAAACTGTATATTTCAATTTAAAAAAAAAGCCTGCCTTAGGCTTTCTTTTGTTCTGGAAGGATCATATCCTTATACCTAAGTAGCAATATTTTGGTATTTTCCCTTCTTTAATACTAATTTGTGATAAAATAATGGTACTTTCAGGAAGACAAGATATTTGTATATTAACTACTTGGACTAGCAAGGACCCCAATTACCTAATTCTGCCTCACATTCTAAATTAATATTGAGAAGAAACAAGAGATGAAAACACAGTAGTTTTCTGTTGTGGTTAGCATTAAGGACGCAGGCCTGCAGCCCGCAGCTGCTGCAAAGGGTCACATTAGATCTTAATTGTAATGAACTGAGCTGCTCTCTCCCTCTCTCTCTCTCTCTCTCTCTCTCTCTCTCTTTTCCTGTGTAAAGCACTGTAAATAGGCAATAGGGTCTTCATCTTCCCAAAAGCCCTTTGACAATAAGAATAGAGCAGAGGTTAAAACAAAAATTCCTGGTGGATACAGTCACCATTTTCATTAACATTTTAAATGGTTATTTTTAATGGTACATTTAACTAAAGCTAACTTATCCATGGGAAGAGAATGTGGCCATTAAGATCGGCATCTGTTGAACAAACTGAGGCCCATGTTCGGTGATGCATGATTATAACACCAGGAATATTACATGCTAACAGCAGACTCATTAGCATTAATTGCTGCATTCTGTCTCACTTAAAACCTCCTGTATATATAGCATTTGCTAAATACGTTATTCTTCTCGAAATAAATATGCCCTAAAATATTATCACATAAATAACAAGGAAGCTAATTCAGAATCAGCATGGGCAATGTAATGATGAGAAGAAAGGAGAGCTAATGATACCTCTGTGACCTGACACTGATGACATGGCCTGACAATGTCAGTCTGCAAAGGGTTCACATAGAGGGATACAGCAACTGCAAATATAAGGTCACTACTCACTACTTAACAAATTGTTCAATGGTAGTGGTGGAAAAATCCTCTAGAGTGATGTGAATACACAGATGCCAAGGTTTGTGCATTCATTCATTCACTTGTTTGTTCATTCACAAATCTCCATGAAGAGACTAGTGTGAGCCAGGCACCTGTGTGATTATTCACCTGTTCCCCGAGGGCAAGCTCCTGTCCTCTGAAGTCTATGTCTATCTGGGAAGACAGACTTTGTTCTTTGTTTTTCTTGTTTTGTTTTGTTTTGTTTTGTTTTGTTTTGTTTTAAGATCTTATTTTTAAGTAATCTCTACATGCAGCGTGGGGCTCGAACCCACAACCCCAAGATCAAAAGTTGCATGCTCTACCAACTGAGCCAGCTGGATTCCCCCAGGGAGACAGACATTTAACAAAGATTTATAAGTCAATCCTTTCATGATACAAATAAAATATTTTAATAACCCTTTCACTGTCTTGCCATTTGGTCAAACAGACTATGTATGCCTAGATCTGTGTCTAGGTGAAATTGGGATCACTAAAAATGGGGCTGTGAACACTCTTTATGAATGGAAGGGGCGACTTTTCAGAACTCTTGACCATATGCAATGTCCTAATTCCTCCTTTTCCTTTAAACTATTTGCTTCTGAACTTACTTCTCTCACAATATGTCACACACACACACACACACACACACACACACACTCTCACACCTGCCTCCATATCAATATTTCTTCAACTTTAAGCTTCACATCTGTCCTGCACCAGTATCCTGTCTGGACTTTTCCCCATTTATGATCTATCACTGAAAAACAAGTTTAGTGTTTTGGCTACACTCTTGTCAACGCACGATGCATTTATTCATCCATTACCCGGATATTTGTGGGTCCTATTTGTCGGGCTCTGTGTGAGGGGCCGGGATGCCCTTGCAAATGAAGATGAATGCTGTATTTTGATCCTTACCTCTACCTACTTACTCAAGCTTCAAGTTGAGAAGAATATTTTGAGTGAAGTGAAATTATGGCAGCACATCAGCATTGCACATTGAAAGATGGCTGTGACACTTGTGTGTGTGATTGTCAAGGGCTTGCTCTCACAGAGATGAGATGATGGGAATACATGAACGCTGTGCAGAGGTGCACACCACTGAAGGCTGGTGTGGGAAAAGGAGGAAGAAAAGAGAGAACCTCCTGAAGAATAAGTAGTCATTAGCACAAAAGAATATCACAAAGATTATTCAGGTAGCCCAGATCAGAAGTAGGGCTGAACTCCATTTGGAGGTTAAGGTCGTGTGGGAAAGGGCAAGAGAAAGACTTTATAGAAATAAACTATTTTTTAAGTGTTTATTTATTTTTGAGAGAAAGAGAGAGAGAGAGTGGGACAGAGGGGCAGAGAGAGAGACACACACAGAATCCAAAGCAGGCTCCAGGCTCTGAGCTGTCAGCACAGAGCCCAATATGGGACTCAAACCCGTGAACTGTGAGATCATGACCTGAGCTGAGGTTTGGATGCCCAACCAACTGAGCCACCCAGGTGCCCCAGAAATAAACTATTGATGATGAGGATAAACTATTTTCAAGTCCTCAAATTTTATATGTATTATTTTTGCTAACCTTCACATGAATTTGTATGATTGTTAATATTATGAGTCCCATTTTACGTAGGAAGAAACTGAATCTTTCAAAGTTAAATGATGGCCCGAAGAAAGTAAAGAGACTGGAATCCAAATTCAGATCTCTATGTTTCCACAGGCTTTTCTCTTAACTACTGTACTACCTTCTAGTGCAAAGAACCACCTGTCCAAAGATGTACCATCAAAATATTACAATAAAGCACCACATAATAATGCATGCAGTAATAGTGGTGGAGAACTAACAGTACATGTTTCATAGATAAGGTAACTGGGCTTCAAAAAATTAGCTGCCTGTCTCAGGGTCACACATCCAGCTGAAGAGTGGGGCCCCAGAACTCCATTTCTGGGCCTTTTTGGTCTAATGTTACGGTAGTTTCCACCACAGATCTCTTTCTCTGTGGAACCCAAAAAGGAACGCTCAGTTGTCAGCTTCAGTAGCCCATGTGAATATGCTGGGAGAGGGTTATGGGCTGAATTGTATCCCCTCAAAATTCACAGTTGAGGCTCTAAGCCCCTAGTGCTTTAGAATGTGACTGAATAGGGAGATGGAGCCTATAAAGACATACTCAAGGTTAAACAAGGTCATAAAGGTGGGGCCCTGATCCAGTATGACCGGCATCCTTATAAGAAGGGGAAAAGACACCAGGAAGGGTTTTGTACAGAGACAAGACCTTGTGAGGACACAGCAGGAAGGTGGCTGTAATATTGATTTATTAGAATATGTATTTTCTCATTCAGATGACTAAAATATATTTCTCATACATACATATTTGGTCTTTGCTCATGGTTCTTGGCTCACAGCTCTCAAAGCCCTTGGAATTTACTGAGTAAATATCTTTTGTCATAACATTCGGTTTCTTGTCCTCCTTTCCAAAGATGGCTTCAGGGCCATAAAGGTGAAATGGGTGTCTCGTTATTCATAACTAGTCTCTTCACACCACAACTGGGTTTATTTTAATAAGGTAATTTGGAGAGCCCCTAAGGAGGGGACTGGTTGCCAGAATGGGGATCAATTGGTCACATCCCCTGATTTCTGGGTATGGGAGAAGGGCTAAAGGTTGAATTGATCACCAAGGGCCAGTGATTTAATCAATTATGCCTATGTAATGAGGCCTCCACAAAAACCCTAAAGGCCCGGGTTCAGAAAGATTTTGGGTTGGTGAACATACGGAGATTTGTGCTCTCTGAGAGAGCACGAAAAAGCTCTGCGCCGTTTCTCCACACCTTGCCCCATGCATCTCCCATCTGGCTGTTCCTGAGTTAAGTCCTTTTATAATAAATGGATGATCTAGTAAGTAAAATGTTTCTCCAGGTTCTGTGAGCTGATCTAGCAAATTAATTGAACCCAAGGTTGGGAGGAGTCGTAGGAACTTCAGATCTGTAGCTTGTTGCTCAGAAGCATCAGTAAAAACCTGGGCTCGTGATTGGCATCTGAAAAGGAGAGGCAGTCTGTGGACCTGTGCCTTTAGCCTGTGGGATCTTGACACTATCTCCAGGTAGATCATGTCAGAATTGAATTGAATTGTAAGACTCCCAGCTGGTGTCCAAGAATTGCTGTTGGTATGGGAATGCTCTCCACTCTCTCTCTCTCTCTCTCTCTTTCTCTCTCTCTCTCTCTCTCTCTTTCTCCCTCTCTCTCTCTCTCACACACACACACACACACATACACATACACATTGGAAACTGGGCATCACACTCCCATTTAGAGGTCATTTGTGAGACAAAAAGAGAGAGCTCAGGAGAAATCAACTTTGCCAGCATCTTGATCTTGTACCTAGAGCCTCTAGAACTGTGAGAAAATTAATTTCTGTTAATTGAGCCATGAGTGTGTGCTGTTTTATAGCAGTCCCAACAACGTAACACAGAGCAAATTCATTGGCCCGTATCAAGTTTTGCTAAATGTTTTTACTCTTCAAAGTTAGGGTGAAGTTAGTATATAGGGACATGTATTTCTACTTTCACTCCACATCTAAAGGCAAACCACTGAGTCCCATAAAGTAGTAAATCTTGTGGGTAGGGGTGAAAAAAATAGATGTGTGTATGTGTGTGGGAGGGGAAGGTATTATACGTAAAAGGTAAAGATTTTAGAGAGAGAGAGACAGAGAGAGAGAGAGAGAGAGAGAGAGAGAAAATAGAAAATAGAAATACATACAATAGAAAATACATTTAGAGGGGTGTCTAGGTGGCTCAGTCGGTTGAGTGTCTGACTTCGGCTCAGGTCATGATCTCGCAGTTCGTGAGTTCGAGCCCCACTCTGTGCTGACAGTTCGGAGCCTGGAGCCTGCTTCAAATTCTGTGTCTCCCTCTCTCTCTGCCCCTTCCCCACTCATGCTCTGTCTCTCTCTGTCTCTCAAAAATGAATAAACATTGAAAAAAATAAAAAAGAAAAAGAAAATACAGTTAGAGAGTTTCCCACCCCACTCTGCAGTATAGATTCAGGGATTCATCTGAATTCTCTGCCATGAGCTGTCTTTAGGGCACGGATGTGTAGTGTGGAACTGAGACGCACTCACTGACCACTATAGGAGACTAACCTTTGCACAGAAAAATGAGGGTTTCCTTGGCTGAAACCCTCATGAAGGATCTTAAGAAAATGCACGAAACAGATCCAAGCAGAAAGAGATAATCAGAGTGAAAAGAAAACAGGAAATAAAATGTAAGTGCTTGAATGTTAGGGGATTAATTAAACAATTATTTAATGATTTAGAGATACAGCGTTAATTGGTTTTGAAAACCTGTGGCAAACATGCTTTTCCCCCAAGCATTGTTCCTCCCTGGCTCTGGGGAGCTTCCTCCGACTTTGCAAAACATGTCCACATACATTATCTTTTTCACCTCACAACAACGTATTGAGACAAGAAAAATGTTAACTCTCCTTATTTGATAATAACCATGTTACAAAAAGATTTTGCATTTTGAGGGACCAATGTATTTTTCTCTTCCTATTACTTATCTGAGTTATAGTCCATTAACCACAATGGGAAATGGTTTCTTTCCAAACTGCATTCTTTGAATATCCTTGGCAACTACCAGAATAAAAGTCAGACACCAAGGATGTCTACTAACCTGAGAGCTCCCTCTGAGTGACCCATCAGATTCTCATCCCCTCCATCCAATCACACAGATAGGCAACCACTCCTCATATGGCAAAATAAACTGTATTGGCCAAAACATTTTCATAAAACCATTTGTTGTGGTAAGTGAGTTTGGGCATTACTGCCCACGCCCATATGCATTGATTTATCTCCTGCCAAAACAGTTTTTATCATCTTGTCCAGGCTTTCTAAATGTGACCCCCCTCCTTCAAATTTGGAACAGGATTGGGTAGTGTTGGCAAAATAGTAGCTGAGACTGAGATATAGAAAATCCCTTTCAACCTTTTCACCGTTTGTACCCAGCTATCGCTAACAGAGACCTTGCAAAATCTCCCTGGCTTTTGTTCTTCCAGAGGTGAAAGAGATTAGGTCAGGAGCTACAAATGTGATTCAAAAGAACCCATTTTTGAGGCTATATGCTGCTGTTAGGCTTTGCTTTGTTTGTTTGTTGATGAGTAGGTGGCAGAAGCCTTTGTGAGAGTGTTTGTCACATACATTGGGATTCTGAGCAGCTCCTGGTCTGTTTCTCAAAGGACAAGCTAGCCCGCAGAGGTCAGTGGAGAGAGAGCCAGTGTAAAACCTGGATCAGATAAGGAAAGCAGATTCAGCTGATGGCCCCAGGCGAGAGGAAGGTAATCAGCCAGGGTTCTGTCAGACACTCGGAATGCATGGCATAATTGTTTCTGCCTCTAATGATCTAGTGATGTGGGAGACATGAGAATATTAAAACAAGACAGAAGAATGGAAACTCATTTCTAGCAGCTGCCAAACAAAATGGGATGCAAAATAGGAGAGCGTATATTGAAATGTTCACAAGGTTCACTTCACCGAAATGAAACTTTACCTCTCGTGGATGTCGGATGTCAAATCCAACCCTCTCTTTCATGAATAAGTCCCCTCCCATTTCCCATCAAACTGTTGCTCTCTGCCTTCTTTCTGCATCCTTTGCTGTCACTCTATTCTCTCATCACTGTCATTTTGCCTCTCTTGCTTCTGAATTTCCTTCATTTCTCCTATTCCTTTCTCTCCTCTCCATTATCCTGTCACAAACATGCTCTTACAGCTATTCTCCCCCTCCTCTTTCTCTGTCTCTTTCTCTCTCTCCCTCTCTTTCTCTCTCTCTCTCTCTCTCACACACACACACACACACACACACGCGCACGCGCGCGCACACACACACACTTCATTCATTAGTAATTAACCTGAGAACCACATCTACCCCCCAGCAGTTGAATGGAGCCGTAAAAACTCTCTCTTTGGAAAACACCCAGAAGTGATGCTGCTGGGGCGGGGGGGGGGGGGGGGGGGGGGGGGCGGTGGCTTAGGGGCCGCTGTGATGCCCACGCCCGCCGCGAGGGGGCAGAGGTGCGCGCTGGCGGGCGAGCGCGCCTGCAAAGCACATCTCAAGCGCTCGGAAGGCGGGATCGCAAGGTTGTTGGTTGGCTGTCACCCATCACAGCCACTGACAGCCCGTGTAAGGATTCTGCCCGCGTCCTGGGCGGGAGCGAAGGGGCGCGGCGAATAAGCAAGCAATTCCTGGTGAGTGCGGGAGGGTGAATTCCGCCTCCGGCTAGTAAAGATACATCTTTTCCAGAAACAAAGGAGTGAGTCATGCTGCCTCTGATTAGGGAAGGAAAAGAGGCAAAGCTGGGCGAGCCCGCTGGGTCCCCTGCAGCCTTGCGTTTTCCCGACGCTCCGGCTCACTGCCCCCAGTCTTGGCTCCCGTGGTCTGCACAGCCCGGCACTGCACCCACTCCCGCGCCCGCTCGCGATCATCCTAGTCCCCCTCCCCTGGGAGCTGGACCGGTCCCCCCTATCGCCAGATCTGGGGACATCTAAAAGGCAGAGTCTTTTGGCCAGGTGGGGAACCGGCAATAATGGAGCCGGCCCGCAGAGTGTGTGCTTGTTGGGGGGAGAAGGTTGATTTGCAGCTCAAAGGGTCAGCCCGGCGAGCAGCCCTCCCCTGCGGGTGCTACTGTACCAAGTGACAGTTTGGCGGACCGGGCGGCAGATGGCGGTAACGCTACCTGTCAACCTGCAACCTCCTCGTAGCTGGAATGGAGCTCTGCGAATGTTTGTCATAGGCCAGCTCCCTGGAGGCCCCAAGGAACACACCTACACACCGCGCGTGCGCACGCACAGTCAGGGTCCTGGTGTCCCCTAGGATCCACTCTTTCTAACATATTCCAGAATAGGGTGGAGAGGGATAATAACACTAATAAACGTTTATTGAGTGCTATGGGCCAGACAGGTACTGTTTTTACATGATCAGTAGTAAAATAATAATAATTAATAGCGATATGAGAAAGTAACGTTGCTTGAGAAATTAACTGCCTGCAACCTATGCAGATCTGGTCAAGGAGACAAACAGGGATCGCCTACAAAAAACTTCTTTAGGGGTGCTCCTGAACCCTTAGAATTGTGTATGATCCTAACGGAGGTGGGAGGGACTCCCCACCCCCAACCATGACAGAGGTGAGTTTACCTGCCAATCCTGATATATAAGAGCTGAACCATCATTTGTTTTGTTTTAGACAAATTAAGAAATGCAATTTTTTTTTAGCATCCAAATATTTGTCACACAAACATTTATAGAAAGCTTCATAAGCTAAAAAGTGGACACCGTTGTTATCTCCACTCTATCTGAGGAAAATAAGACTTAGATACAATGCTCACAATCATATAACTAGCCAATGGTGGAGCCAAGGTTCAAATGCAAGTATGTGTGTGACTCCAGTTCAGAGTTCAACAAACTTTTTCTGGAAAGAGCCAAATAGTAAATCCACTTTAGGCTTTGTTGGCCGTATAGTCTCTGTTGCACCTACTCAACTCTATTATTGTATAAAGCAATACATAAATAAAAGAGCATATATGTGTCCAAATAAAACTTTATTTTTGAATAGCAAAGGGTGAAATTTTTGTAATTTCTACGTGTCACAAAATATTATTCTTTAAATTTTTTTCGACAAATTTAAAAATGTAAAAGCCATTCTTAGCTCACAGGCTGTAAAAAAAACAGGCAGGACAAAAAAAAAAAAAAAAAAAACAAAACTACATGCAAAGGACCAGATTTCACTTGTGGGCAATAGTTTGTCAACTCCTGCTTTAGTGTCTACACTAATCTGTACGCTTTGTAGGTACTTCCTGCCTCTGGAGCTAAACTAGCCAGCCCTAGTAGAAAAAAAATCAAAGACATTTTGCCTACTCATGTTTCAAGAAGCTTAAAAAACTATCCACTTCCTAAAGAGGTAGATCTTGAACACCACGTCATGATTACATCAAGGTTATATTCCATGAGGGAGTATGATGTATTAGAAGATCAGTGGGCTTGACCTTAGAAAAATTGGCTTCAAATTCCAAACTGTGTGATTTTGAGCACATGACCTAGGTTGTCAGTGGTTCAGTGTCTTCATTTATTAATCACAGTGCTTACCTCAAAGGTTAACTATGGCATTAGATCAAGCAAAGTACGTAAAATATATAGCATAGACAGACAAATTCAGAATTTGGATGCCTAAAATTTATTCAATTTAGGGGACCCTATCTAAGAAAAAGAATACAAAATTTCTATTAAAGACTAACTGCTGAAAGTAAACATTTATTTAGAATGAGAAAAAAAATCCCAACAAATATTGGAGCCTTAGAAATTCAGGTAGTTTTCTTATAATATTTCTCCAGGAAGTTTACCAAAAATGCTTACATGCAAAATCATCCTGTTTATGACCTGGCTTTTCTTCTTCATCAAGGACATGCTAGAACTCCCAGCAACTTAGAACATTCATAGGGGTCCATGTAAGTCAAGGGCCCTGAAGTTTAGTGTCACAGTGTGGCAGCAGAGTGGCAAAGTGGTAACACAGAGGGGAATTGATAAAATAAATACATATATTAAAGAAAATTGGAACTACGTTTCTTATTGTCAGAGAAGGGAGGGGGAAATATCAAAAAAAAAAAAAAAGAATGAACTCGATAGTGTGGGGTAAAATAAGAGGTATTAGTGTGAACTCATAATTTTTAATACAGACAAATACAAAGAGGTGATAAATGACAGTAGATAAATATAGATGTCACTGGATGCACGTATATGTGTGTGCACACATACATAATCTTAGTACTATCCACTAAGAACAGCAATAATCCAAAAGTAATGAGCACACTTAGTTCCCAGATCTTGTTTTTTAAAATATCTAACTTGGTTTATTTCCACCAAAAGAAACCAGGGTCCTTGGAAAAATAACTGATTCCAGGGCTGGGAAAAAGAAGTATAAATAAATCTGGAACATCTTATTGTGTCAAAAGTTTAAAAAAATAATAAAAAGCTCAAAGAATGAGAGAGAGAGATGTGAAAAGAACACAGAAGCCAGCTTAAAAGAGTTTAACTGGCCAAATCTGAGATAATTTAAACATTAAACTAAATCATGATAGCAATATTGGGCATCTGGGTGGCTCAGTCAGTTAAGCATCTGACTCTTGATTTTGGCTCAGGTCACAATCTCACAGTTGGTGAGATTGAGCCCCACGTGGGGCTCTGCACTGTCAGCATGGAGCCTGTTTGGGATTCTCTCTCTCTCCCTCTTCAGTCTCTTGCACTCTCTCTCTTTCTCTTAAATGAATAAATAAACATTTTTTAAAAACTAAAAAATAAATAAATCATAATAGCAATAGATTACAAATTGTTGAATAAGTGAATCCATATTGATATAAATAAGTGAATGAATGAATGGAAAGTTTAATGAAGGAGATATTTACACAGTTTCCGAATAACCCCCACCCACCCCACCACACACACGCGCACACACACACACTCAAGCAGTGAATGCTCATTAGTTACAGGGGAAAGAGAGAGAGATGCAGTGGAGAAATCTAGAAGACACTACTTTAACCAAGGGATCAAAGTGAGCATCATAAGTGATGGGGCAAATCAAAATCATGGGCACCTGAGAGAACGCAGTGAGGGAAGCACAGCATTACTTCTGAAATGAACTCTTCCAGATTGAAGGAAACTTGATGGGACATGACCACTAAATGCAACTCATGTTCTGAACTAAATCCTTTTCTATAAAAACCATCATCGGGATAATTGGTGAAATGATGAGAATCTGGAAACAGAATAGGAGTAAATTATCAATGTGAATTCCTAATTTTGATGATTGTTGTGACTTTTTGGGGGATTGGGGAATACAGTACACAATAAAGCACTCAGGGATGATGAAGCATTGTTCTCAAATGGCTGAGGGGGGAAAAAATATCTCTGTAATGAACTCTCACACTTTGTGGACACTTAAAATTGTTTAAAAATTGAATATGCATATTAATCATTAAAAGAAAAGTAACAGGTTATAAATTACATAAGATTAAGCATTATGCCTTATACTTCTTTTGAATCCTTCTTAGAAATTCATAAATCCAGACGTATGTAGTAATTCAGTAAATACTGTCAAATGGAAATGTACTGAGTGAAATGGGCAATGGGATATTATTTCAAGTGTCAGACTACCACAATGATTGGCTTTATTATTTTTTAAGGGCTAAGAAAACATTAATACAAAGCATACCATCTCTACTATGCAGGCACACAGGTATAACAGAATCGGATGGTGAAAGCAAATAAAACATACAACAAGATTAATGTATGTGTACTTAATTATAAAAGTAAACATTTTATTTCTTGGTAATCAGACATAGTAATAACCTGAGAAATACCCCTTTTATAATTATTTAAATCCATAGAAAAGTTTAGGCCTAGCCATAGAGTTGGAAAAAAATGAGATCTGATATATGAATCAAAATGGTAGTGTAAAAAAATTAATATTCTTTTATACTATGTAGAAACCCCTGGAGTGCCTGGTGGCTCAGTCTCTTGGTTTTGGCTCATGTCATGATCTCACAGTTCATGAGATTGAGCCCTGCATCGGCTCTGTGTTGACAGCGAGAAGCCTGCTAGGGATTCTCTCTCTTCCTCTCTTTTTGCCCCTTCTCTGCTTGGTCTCTCTTTCTCAAAATAAATAAAAACTTAAAAAAAAAAAAAGAAAGAAAACCCTAGCTATGTACTATGTATTGCATATTTGTAGGTTATGGTTGTATCAGAGAAGCAGAACCACTGTGAATGATGCAGAATCATTTAGGAGTTACTTTAGGAGTAATTGTTATTACTCCCATATATTCAATTATGTGCAGGGGCTAAGTAGTCTATATAAGTCCACCGCCTCTGGGTGTGCACTTGAGTTTGAGTCAGCAGGACCAGTAGTGAAGAAGAGATGGTGGATATTAAATGGGTGGACAAGGACAAGCTGGGACTCTTGCCTGTTTCTTATGGCCTACATGGAGTGACCTGCAGGATAAGCTGCTCTGTTTCACTTAGCTCAGGTTGCTGGCAGGAGCTGCTGGAGTTCTAGGATAACAAGGTGAGTCAGAAGATCAGCAACAACCTGAATGGACTGTAGCCACATTTGGTTCCACACCCACCTTCAAAGCATAAAGATGGCTGGTGCTTCTCTTCTGCTTTCCAGATCTCATACACACTTCTCTGGTGGCCAGCCCTAGTCTGGAAACAAAGGGAATTCTTAGAAATGTGGTTTCGGTTTAGCCAAGTAGACATAGCACAAAGTCAACACACGTATACAGGAATCTTTATGAATGTAGCATAAAGGTCACTGTATTATGTAAGAGAACACAGTGTCCTTTGAATATTAAAAAATAAATTACAGGTCTATAGAACCCAGTAATATCTTCTTGGATACTTATCAGATTACTTTCCCAATTTTGGGGCCATGGAAATTCAATGGGATCATGATCAGGAAGGAGGAAGGTCCTGTGGGTGATTCTAGAGCACAGATTCCGGAGGAGGTGATAGGTCACCTTGGATACAACCACATAGTCCAGACCTTTTTACAAAAATTAAGATAAAGGGATTCAGCAAGGTCCTAAAGGATAAATAAAAAAAGCAGCTTCAGGAGTTACAAAAAAATAAATAAAGACGAGTAAAAATACCTATTCCCATCTGTTTGGCATAAGTGGCAATACAGAAAAGGACAGCCACCAACAGTGATGCTGGATGATACTTAACATGTTGAAAACTATACTTTCAATTCTGACCTTCCCAGCTTGCCTCTCCTCCAAATGTCTCTATTTCTTTCTTTTTTAAAAAAATTTTCTAGTGTTTATTTTTAAGAGAGACAGAGAGAAAGAGAGAGAGAGAGGGCGAGGAGGGGAAGGGCAGAGAGGAAGGGAGACACAGAATCCGAAGCAGGCTCCAGGCTCTGTACCGTCAGCGCAGAGTACCTCACGGGTCTCGAACTCACAAACCATGAGATAATGACCTGAAGCAAAGTCGACACTCAACTGACTGAGCCACCCAGGTGTCCCTCTATTTATTTCTTATTTAATTTTTTTTTTCATTTTATTTATTTGAGAGAGAGAGAGAGAGAGAGAGGGTGGGAGAGTGGGCAGAAAGATTGAGAGAGAGAATCTTAAGCAGGCTCCACATTCAGTGAGGAGCCTGACATGGGGCTCAATCCCTCAACCCTGGGATCGTGACCCAAGCTGAAATCAAGAGTTGGACACTGAACCCACTGAGCCACCATGTACCCAATTTGTTAAGGCAAAAATCTAGGAGTCAACGCTGACTCCTTTCTTTCCCTCAACCCACCAACTACCTTTGTCAACTCAATCACCAAAATACATTGTGAATATTTTCAATTCTACTGCCATCATAATACAAGCCTAATCTACTGCTATAACTTTCTCATTGGTTTCTTGCTTCCATTTTTCCTTTTCTAATCCATTCTCCGTACAATATCCAGAATGCTAATAAAAATGAAACATACTACATATTAAGCTTATAATATCTATATTTATTACTATTATCCTGGATGTCAACATGACGTTTCTGGGGCAGAGCTAAAGTATCAGAGGAGAAAGGAGCCATAGTGGAAAGTGCATGGGCTTTGGAGTCAGAGTCATGGATTCAAATCCTAAATCTACCACTTAATTGCAGAGTGACCTGAAAGAAACAAGAAATCTGAAAGTCTTAGAGAAGGGCAACTTGTCTAATGTGGACAATAAATAACACCAGTCTTCTAGGATTTTTGTAAGAATAAAATGCAAAGTACTTAGAGAAGGGCAACTTGTCTAATGTGGACAATAAATAACACCAGTCTTCTAGGATTTTTGTAAGAATAAAATGCAAAGTACTTACCCAAAGATTAGTGCCCTTCTCTTCTTCCCATATCCATTGCTCTCTACCTTCCATTCCCCTCACTAACCATGAGAAGAGTCATTCCTTGAGTCCTCTTTGATCTTCAGCCCCACACAGTTCAACAATCCTTGACTATCTACATGTTCTAGGAAATGTAATACACATGGAGGACCTATATGCTAAAATTCCAGGTCATGGAACACATATTAGCTAATAGAACAGTCCCAAGGAACAGATGCCTGTATTTCTGTCTCCCTGGTGAAAACTTCACTGTTGTGATAAGGATCTCAGAGAACTCTAACTTGATATAAGCTGATGCTCCCTCTGTGGTGATCATGGACTTACTTCAAATTTGCTGATTCAAAATTAAACGCATAAATAAAATACCACAGTCCAATCTGTCTGCTAGGTTTCATACTAAATAAATAATTAAATAAAGAGTGAGTGGTTTGAAAGCATAACATGCTGAATAATGTAATGTGTTAGGGGACCAGGTCCTCACGAGGAAGTCAAGAGTCAGAACTGGCTACAGGCCCAAAATGGGAACTATTAATCTTTCTATAGATACAAAAACTATTATATCCATTCATTGAGACGTCAATACCAATGGGCCCCAAACTTTAGATCACATACCCAATCTTGAAAAAATCATTTGAGCATGGACCCTCAAACATGTAGATTTATTTATAAAGTATATAGTTCCATTTCTATATGAATGTGCTATATATATTTAAAAACATACACAAATAACAAATATTTTAAAGGGTGAAATAAAAACGTATACATAAAAATTCTAATATTTTCCTTTTGCACTCTGTTGGATCAACTTACACATGGCCTACTTTAGAGACCACTGATTAAATGAACAGACCTATTTATTTTTTTTAATATTTTAATAGATAGATTAATCCTAAATGTTACAAATGATGCAATTAAACAAGTAAGTTATCTTGGATTCTGGTATGACCAAGAGAAAGGATGAGAAAGGAACAGTGGATGTGTGACCTTTCACCCCACCCCTGCTCCAATTACCCACTCTAGTTAATGGGGGGGGGGGGGGACTTGGAAAGTCCTGCAAAAAGGTATTGTATATCCTCATATGACTACAATGAAAATTTTGATGACAAGAAATGCAATCTAAAGCTGACTGCTATGGGTCTACAACAAGACACATAGATCATATTAAAAATCACTTGGGGCACCTGGGTGGCTCAGTCAGTTGAGCAACTGACTTCAGCTCAGGTCATGATCTCGATTTGGGAGTTGGAGCATGATCTTGATTTGGGAGCTGGAGCCCTCTACGATCCCCTATTCCCCTTTCTCTGCCCCGCCCCAGCTTGCACTCTCCCCCACCCTCTCCTCCACCCCACAAAAAAAGACTGCAAGAGGGTACACTAATTCCTTTTGGATATAAGGCACTTCCTCTTTACATAAGTATACAATGAAAAGGGATTCCAAGTTTGGAAAAAGGGCTAAGGACTGAGTTATGATAAAAAGCTGTTATCAGTTAGGACTATGACTACTCTCATCGCTTTTGGGCTTATGTGAAGCCACAGAGCATGCGATCTGCTTTCCAGCAGCCACACCAAACACCTGAGTAACATGAATTGGAAGTGTGGGGTAATTACTCTATGGGGCTAATTTTGACCAAGGACACTCAGAAGATGGAAAGGTGCCAGTAGGTAAATCTCTTTTCTTCCCCTCAAAAGACTATTCTGAATTCGTTTGGACCAATCTGCCCTGTCTAGCAGACATCCCACACAACCAAGCAATAGGCTTTCTTTTTTTTTTTTTTCCTCTCCTTTTCTTTTTCTTTTTTTTTTTTTTTTTAGGAGGGGAGACTGAGAAGCATTTTAGTAGAAATAGAATTCAGCACTAGTGAAACCACTAAAATATAAGTTGTACAAAAATCTGCAGGGATCTTTTTTTTAGTAAGAAATTCTATTTTATTATTTTTAAATATAATTTATCATCAAGTTAGCTGACATATAGTGTATACAGTATGCTCTTGGCTTCGGGAGTAGATCCCCATGATTCATCACTTACATATAACACCCAGTACTCATCCCAACAATTGCCCTCCTCAATGCCCATCACCCATTATCCCTTCCTCCCTCCCCCACCCCCATCAATCTTCAGTTTATTCTTTGTATTTAAGAGTCTCTTATGGTTTGCCTCCCTCTCTGTTTGAAACTATTTTCTCCCCTTCCCTTCCCCATGGTCCTCTGTTACGTTTCTCAAATTTCACATATGAGTGAAAACATGGTATCTGTCTGTCTCTGACTGACTTATGTCATTTAGCATAATACCCTCCAGCTCCACCCACGTTGTTGCAAATGGCAAGATTTCATTCTTTCTCATTGCCAGTATTCCATTGTATTTATAAACTACATCTTCTTTATCCATTCATCAGTTGATGGACATTGGGGCTCTTTCTATAATTTGGCTATTGTTGATAGTGTTGCTATAAACATTGGGGTGCAGGTGTTTCTATGAATCAGCACTCCTGTATCCTTTGGATAAATTCCTAGTAGTGATATTGCTGGATTGTAGGGCAATTCTGTTTTTAATTTTTTTAGGAACCTCCACATTGTTTTCCAGAGCAACTGTACCAGTTTTCATTCCCACCAACAGTGCAAGAGGGTTCCCATTTCTCCACATCCTCACCAACATCTGTTGCTTCCTGGGCTGTTGATTTTAGCCACTGACCAGTGTGAGGTGGTATTTCAATGTGGTTTTGATTTATATTTCCCTGCTGATGAGTAATGTTGAGCATCTTTTCACATGTCTGTTGGCCATCTGGATGTCTTCTTTGGAAAAGTGTCTATTCTTAAGCAGTGTGGCTAGCTCAGTAACATGCCAATTTGGAGTGATGATCTGGACTTCCCGTCACTTACAGCTCTTATGCTGAAGCATCCCACCTAAGATCTGTATCAAGTGTCCCCACACCTCTAGCCATACTCTTTGGACCAAAGGACACTTTTGATTCAAAGGCCATTTCTCCAACACTGACTGGACAGCTGCCTAAGGCAGATCAAAAAGAAAAGCTGGGTCAGGTTCCTTTCCTGGAAATTTCGGTTTGGGCAATTTAAATGAATGATGTTTATCATATGTGAGTGCTTAGTTGTTAATCCTGAGGGCTAAAGTGGATGCCATGGTGGCAAAGCTTCTAGAGAGAGAAGAAAATGCAGACACAAAGTGAGAGAGGTGTAGAGACGCCAGAGTAAGCCCAGAGAGAGACAGATAAATCAGTTGCCTTTGTTTCTTTGCAGTTTCCAGACACATTTCCCCAAAAGCTCAGCTATTCTTTATTTCTCATATTTTAATTATGGGAGTCCTCTCTGTACCCCTACATCTTTTTCTTTTACCAATATATGTGGTTGTCTGTTTGTTCCAATGAACAATGCCCTTGACTAAAGCATGGTTGCTACCTAGTATCTGTCATAAGCTTGGCTCAGAGAACAAGTGAAGCCTGATAGGTTTTCAGTACGTTCATTTCTCCAGATACTATAGAAATCTGCCTCTGGATTAAGTCAAGCCAGCAGAATGCTGCTAACTGGACAGGTTTTGCATTGCCAAACCCTTCCAAGCCCTGTAGAATAGCGTTTTCTGAATCATGTCTGGTGTAATACCACTGGCCATTTTTTTGAAGGACTCTTCAAGAAGCAGCCCTAAGAAATGCATTACTTCAAACATACGATGTTGTTGAGGAATTTGTTCATGACTCTACATCTTTTTTATAAAAGCCCTCAGGAAAAATGTCTTTATAGTCTAAGAAATAAATCTATTCCTTGCTGAGAAAAACTTGTTTGCTAAGACCTTAAAGTCCTAGAATTTATATAAATTGATGCTGGAAAGCTTAGAATAGGAATCTATTTTTGCATTAGTTTCATTTCTAATTCTGATTTATGTCTTGACCCACTGCTTAACTTTTTTCTTTCTCATTTGCTTCTAATTTATGTTATCTTGATGTATGGCATGTATTCATGAAGCCATCTTAAATCTTTTTTGGAGTAATGGAGATATAAAATAAAATATCCCCAATACTAATAACCCAGAAAGCAAAACCTGTGATATTATTTATGATAATGCACTTGAAAAAACTAGAATGGTTAACATCACACAAACTATTAAATAATTCTTAAAATGAGATGAGCATTCTAAGGTAACCAGTCCCATGAGTTGGCTAGGTTTCAGAATTTTTTATTTCTACATCAGAGTGCTATCAAAGGCTCCATCCAGTACACAGAGAGTCATTACAGAATAAACTCATGGAGAACATCAAGAACCCAGTGACAATGCATCATAGTTTGTGTCTCATTGACCTGCAATTTTAACATTGGTCTGGGACTCTCTTAAAAAGCAGGGTGGCATTCAATAATATAAGGAAGACAATGTAAAATTATCTTTATCAATATGGTCTGCTACAAAGCCATATTTGCTAATAGAATTGAGTGAATTTAGAAGGCCTTGTTAAATGCTAATGTGAACACCCTTTTATATTTCTTTCCAATGCCTAAGGGAAGGGTCAAGGTGACCTTTCTGAAGGCTCTCTAAATTCATGGCAGAATCAATACTTTTCATATTTCCTATCAATTAATTAACATCCTCCTGTGCTTTTCCAATTTTCCTATCTGAATTTTTCTCATTTTTCTGTCTACAACTATCTTTGAGTTATTTCAATTCATGGGACAAGGAAAAGGAAGCTGTTCCTGGCCTCTAGCTTTATTGTCACCTACACATGGCAGACTGTAAGGTGATGGATCCTGACTAATCTTTCATTGTGCATCTGATTAAAGAACAAACTCTGTTATCCCTTCAATGCAACTATGTCCAAATTTGAGCCCATCATTTTCTCTGATATACCAACTCCCTTCCTTCTCTTTCCCTATTTTTGATCAGAGACAATGAGGGAGGGTGGAAGGAGAGTCTGGGCAGTAAGTTCCTGCATCTTCTTCAACAGAGGCAGCTCAGATTATGAGCATGATTTCCTGAGAGGAAAAGAGAAATTGGCCTCATGGGATAGATTTTTAAAAACCACTAAGTTATGAATGTTTGAGTCTTCTATATACAAGGGCATGGAAAGAATATATATATTACCAATTCATAAATCTTCCTGAAAGAGAGGGACATTAGAGACTACTTATGTCCTTTTACAGATTCAGATACAGACTCTAAGACATGGGGTAATCTCTCCCCCCATACACACAATTTGCTGGAAACTGCGGAATATGAGCCATGTGGGAAAAGGCCCAAGCACTTGAGCATAGAATTCTAGGCATGGATGATCTATTCTCCTGTATCTTCTAAACTTTATTTATCACTTTCTCCACACACAGTCTCACCGAATGCAGTATGCATATTTGGACTTCTAAGACTTTGCTGATTCTGTTCCTTTATCTGGGAACATTCTTTCCCCTCATTTCTGCCTATTAAAATCTAGTTTTTGATCCAGAAGAAATGCCTTTTTTTTCTCCCCTATAGACACATCCTTGATTTCCCAATAAGGTTATTCAGATTAGGGAAAACATAGAATGGTAGGTAAGACCAGATCCTTTGTTGAGAGGAAATGGGATATTTTTATACCCTCAAAGTATATGTCCCAGGGTATTAATTACTTAATTAATTATAAAGGAAAAATATAGTAATTCTAAGGCACCACCTTAACCAAGTGTTCAATGTGCGAATGTTCACAGTAATAAGACATGTTGGCATTGTAAACCCCTTGAAGTGAGGCACGGAGAAGGACACACAATCACTTATGTGATATTCATGCCAAAAATGCATTACTTCCATCTAATTGCGAGGAAACATCAGATAGACCAAAATTGGGAGGCATCTTACATAATAACTGACCAGTACTCTTTAAAAGTGTTAAGTTCATGAGGGGCGCCTGGGTGGCGCAGTCGGTTAAGCGTCCGACTTCAGCCAGGTCACGATCTCGCGGTCCGTGAGTTCGAGCCCCGCATCGGGCTCTGGGCTGATGGCTCAGAGCCTGGAGCCTGTTTCCGATTCTGTGTCTCCCTCTCTCTCTGCCCCTCCCCCGTTCATGCTCTGTCTCTCTCTGTCCCAAAAATAAATAAACGTTGAAAAAAAAAAATTTTTTTCAAAAAAAAAGTGTTAAGTTCATGAAAAAAAAGAACGAGGATCTCTCACAAACTGGGGGAGACTAAGGAAACACAAAAACTAAACAGATTCATTCCTGGACCAGAAAAAGACATTAGGTTAAAACTGGAGAAGTTCTAATGAAATCTGTAGTTTAGTTAATAATATTGCACCAACATTCATGTCCTGGTTTCTCATAAGAGCACTGTGGTTATGCAAGATGTTAACATCAGAATAAGCTGAGTGAGGTGAATATGGGGACGCTTTGTACTATTTTTGCATCTTTTCTGTAAGTCTAAAATTATTCATAAGTGAAAAGGTTTTTAAAAATTTTTTAAGAGAAAAAAAAAAACCAGAAAGCACATCTCCTGGGGTCAGTCGGCCTGGATCTAAATCCTGGTTTACCATTTATTAATTGTATGACTTTGGGCAAGTTATATTTCTATGTCTCGTTTTTCTTACACTTAAAACAGGGGTAACAATAGTACTTACCTTATTGAATGTTTATGAGGATTAAATGAGTAAAAACATATTAGTGCCTTAATGGGGCGCCTGGGTGGCTCAGTCGGCTAAGCGTCTGACTTTGGCTCAGGTCATGAACTCACGGTTCATGGGTTCGAGCCCCATGTCGGGCTCTGTGCCAACAGCACAGAGCCTGGAGCCTGCTTCTGATTCTGTGTCTTCCTCTCTCTCTGCCCCTCCCCTGCTCACGCTGTTTCTCTCTGTCTCTCAAAATAAATAAATGCCAAAAAAAATTTTTTTTAATTAAAAAAAACATATTAGTGCCTTAAGACAGTGCCTGGTACTTAATAAACTCAATATGCACTAGTTATTTTTATCATTTTTCCTCTATTATATCTGCCTTCCTCCATGCTTCCATCATGTTTCCTGTCTTTATAAGATCATTTAACACATAGTTGGCCTTACATTGAAGATTCATCCTAGTTTTTAGAAACAAGCTTACCTGAGTTCAGCTTTATGCTTGAACATGAGTTTAGGCAAGTTGCATATAAAAATGGATATTAATACAATGTTCATATGGCTTTGTGAGATTGTGATGTAATGCACTTGAAGTGTCCAGCAAAGCCCACTGACTCATAGAAGGCATTTAATACATGTTAGCTATGTTTCTACTTCCCCTCCTTCTATTAAGCCATTAATATATCTTATTGTGTCTTGACAGGCCTCACTCACCCTAGAACCTTCACTTCTGATACACACACAAACACACAGACGTACCATACACTCATACATAGATAGCACACACAGACACACGCACACACACACACACACACACACACACACATTGACTAGCACAACAGTACGTACATAGTAAATGTTAAATTCATTCTTTTTAAAATGAGTAAGTATACCAGAAGTTGTATTTGATCGCTAAACCTATGCTCTTTTTTTTTTTTTCCGGGAATGTGGCCCACATTTAGTCCCAAAGGTTTCAGCTCTACCAACAATATGATTTTCACCCCCTCCAAGTTATGGTTCTACATTAATAGAGGGGAAGGCAATGCCAAGGCTAAGATGGGGCCGTCAGACAAGCTCTTGCAATAATTTACAATATGGAAATAAAGAGATTGGGCCAATTAACTCTAGAAGCTGGATCTGGAATACAGTGTTACTCAGACTGAGAGCCCCTTTTTAGAACAGTGATCATAAATCATAAATAGAGCAGAGAAGAGCCAGTCTGCAGGAACAGAAGAGTGCAGTAGAAGTGAGAGACTGAGTCCGCAGCAAAAAAGAGAGAGAGAAAGCAAGCATCACTTTTTTGGTCCCTGAGACGTTATAGTTCTACATATGCAGGGAAAAGCCTGGCTTCACATTCTGCCTTATTAGGACATTGGGAAATATAAGGAAATCCAATACATTCTTTCCTGTTCCTTAAGCTGGTTTGAGTGAGCTTCAATTCTTTCTAACCTAATATCCCAGACTAAGATAAAAGTTCAAGTAATAGCTTTCCTTAAATATCCAACTTTCAGTGTAGCATAAAAATGCATTTATTTTGTGTCTAGACCTGTTTCACCTTTACTCCATTGCAGGAAGATCATAAACTACTTCTATAAAAATCATATAAAGATTGACAAATTCCAATTTTAAAATGTTACAGTAAGTGCTTTTATAATCCACATATGAATCAGGGCCCCGAATTCAGCCTTATGTGGAGTGGTATTCAAAAGAACCATAAATCTAACTCTACAAGTCTTGAAAAATGAGGCAGATTTTTACTATGGGTTTTCATATAGGGCCCAGTGAAGAGGTTTTATATAATACCATGACCATGTAAACTACTGTCCAAACTGGGATGCTTTTGAAAGAGAGAAACTTCTCTTAAAAATCATGTTGGGTCAACAGGCATAAACCATGACTAACTCAAGCAAACCCAGATAGATGGTCATCCTAGCTTTATGGCATCTAACACAGAGACCCCTTCTCAAATGTTCCATTTAGTCATGTTTTCCTTTCCCCAAGTCTCCAAACTGATAGAAGCCTCTTACTCTTGGCCAGCGGCCTCTCCCCGCCATGCTCCTTTTACCCCCCTCCCCCCGCCCCACGCCCGTTCCCTGCACTCTGCTACCACCAGTCCCTGCGGGGAGTTGCTGCAGAGACTTCTGCCCCGACCTGTATCAAGCCAGCCTAGAGAATCTGGAGGACACAACCTCTGCCCGCACCCATTCCTCCCTTGCTTCTTGACAAAAAAGGCTACCAGTACCCTTGATACATTTAGTTTCTCTGGGTGATATTTCACAAGAAATACCTAGTGAATAAAATTCTCAACTTCATTGCATTTTTCTTCTTCTTAACATTTACATATCTCCACAAAAAGAGGTATAATGCATATTTGAACATCCCAATTATCTTGGATCAAATATTGGATTTTCAAAGGTCTTTTCTTAACTACCCTTTGACTAGAAAATCTACCTATTTTATTTACTTCATAGCTTTTAATATTATCCAAAAGTGTTAAAATTTGGTATGCTTACTTATTTTCTATCTCCCTCCACTAAAATGTAAGCTTTATGAAGGCAAAGGTCTTGCTTACCATATTTTCCCCTGGGACCTTAGAATAGTAGTTGTGCACCAAGTCTGAGACCAAGCCTTCCCTGGCCCTTTCCCTATATCATTAAAGATGGAGGAGGGTCTCTTGCTCTTGAGGTTGCACTCAGCTTCCACAGAGTTCCTATCAACAGAGTTCATAACTGGACACATACATTCAGAGAAAATTAATCTCTCCACCAACAAGGAATCAACAGTGAATTTAAACAGGAGGTCTACAATCAAAACTTCCCTGAACTCTCCATCCCAGCATCTGGAGAAATGTGAATTCAGACTTCTAATCCCATCATCACAGGGGAAAGAATGGACCCCAGAAACATATTCTTCCCTACTCCACACACACACACAGAGGCTTGTCACCTCTGGGGTTAATCTCCTTAGGCCCTTCATGTTTCTTTATGTCTGTGAGAACAAGAAATTTCCAGACATTCAGGTCACCCCTCATCTCCTGAACACTAATCCATATTAGACTCTGTACTTATTCCCTTGACTCTCCCCACCTGTAGTAATCAGCTTTCTTCAGGGAAACAGAAATAGGAGATATCTATCAATCTACCTATCTATCTATCTAGGAGATGTACATAGAGACCCAAAAGTACCAATAGGTCCAATGAAAACTGAAGGGAGTCTGCTAGATAATTCCCTCTTGCTGGAGAAGGTCAGTCTTTTTGTTCTATTCAGGCCTTCAGCTGATTAGATGAGGCCCACCCATATGGAGGGCAATCTACTTTACTTAAAGTTCAGATATAAATATTAATCTTGTCCAAGAATACCCTCAAATTGACACAAAATTAATCATTATACCACCCCTCTAACTTCTGAAATCCTCTCACAGGTCTTCTGGAAATGCTGGTTATGTTAACAGAAGTCCCCTTACCATAAACCTGTTCTGTGAATGATCCCTTCCCTTTTTCCTCTGATGTAAACCTTTCTCGAGAATTCTGCTTCCTCTGCTGCACTGCCAGGTGATAAATGTTCGTTTCCTCACAGAGCTGGTACCACTGAGCTGAATCTGAGTAGCTGCTCCCTATTGCTACTTTTAGACTATCCTCCCTGAAACTCACACAACTTTGAATCCCATGACACTAGATTACATCCCTTCTACCAACACCTAAGCCATTTTTCCTCGTTTCTCAATGATTTACACTTTTTACATCATAATCCTCTCTGATAACCTGATTGCCTTTATTCTTTATGATTTTTATATACATGAAATGATCCTTCCAATACCTTCACCTCTCAGCTTTTTTAGCTCCTTTCTTCCAGATATCCTGTTCTTACCCAGCCTCAGTCACTTACTCCTACATTACATTACCAATAACTACAGACCTTCTATAATCTTATCTCCTTGCCTCCCATGCTGCATCATTTTATTAATTTCTGGGTCAATCTGCACTATGTTTTGACTCTAGGGGGATCTCCAAACTTTGATCCTACTACCCTGCTATTGTTTCTTGCTCCATTGATACCCTCACTCTTCTCCTTACCCAGCTAAGTTCTGTAGTCAGTCACTTCACTAAAATCACCCTCTTAAATCTTCACTTTTTTGCTTCCTTGTACATGCTTAGCTAAATTCCATGCTGGACTCTAACTCTTTGCTTACTCCAAACTGCACCTGTGCCCCTGAACATAATTGGGGAAAAACACAAAACCTCATTAACTTAAAATTTATGATCTTGAATCCCAAGTGGGCCCCTACTACTGGCAGGCAGTCAAACTGTATGATTCACTTCTCTTTCCCAATCTCATGCACAACTATTCAGATTTTTTCTTCTCTAACTTCCAACATCCCCTCTCTCATACTTACCCTCAACTGGTTATTTAATTTCCCATTTTTCTGAAATAGTTGAATCAATAGAGAAATATCCAAACATTCCCAGTACACTATCACATACCCATCTACCAGCATATGTACCTACATATACCACTTCCCTTCCCTTCCCTGTTACAGTGGATGGCATGTCCATACTCTTATACAAAGCTAATGTCTCCTTTTTATGGACTGGATTCTATTCACTCTTGTCTACTCAAGACATCGATCTAGTAAGTCCTCTTTCCTCTCCTAATTCATCAAGTATTTGGTCTCTTCTGAATTGTTCCCATAGCCATATAAACACGATGCTCCTTCTCCTGTATCTCTCAGTTCAAACTCCCAAAAGAACAAAAATAAATGGTTGAGCTTGGACTGATTGTCTCTGCTATGGTGAAGGGAATAAGGTCACAGAATAAAAATATGGCTTCCAGAAGACTAGGGGAAAAAGTGTGCTTACATGCCATTCCTACATGTATTACATGATTACTTTTCAGAAAGAATTCAACCTAACAAAGTATGGGAAGTTTCAGAAACAGGATGACTAGGAAGAAGCAGAAAGGGGAGCTTCGATAAAAAGAAGGGTACCACAGGGCCAGAAAGGTAGGTTCTCAAGTCCAGAGAATCAAAGAGAAGTATTTAGGAAAGACATATCAACTCTGATTGGCAAAAGTCAGGATCTGTGAGGGTCAGGAACAACCCCCAAACAGAACAAGTGGTAGAATCGTATTGGAAATCTTTAGTAGGATTTTTATAGAATTAAAGACTTAGCTGGAAGAGAAAGATAAAAAGAAATCTTTAAAAGTAAGTTCTAAACATCATGAACATTAGAATAATGTTAGCTATCAAATAAGATTTCTTCAGTGTAATCAGCAAAACTAAAAGGCAACCGATGGAATGGGAGAAGATATTTGTAAATGACATATCAGGAAAGGGTTAGTATCCAAAATCTATAAAGAACTTAACAAACTCAACACCCAAAAACAAATAATCCAGTGAAGAAACAGGCAAAAGACATGAATAGACACTTCTCCAAAGAAGACTTCCAGATGGCCAACCGACACAGGAAAAAAATGCTGAACATCACTCATCATCAGGGAAATACAAATTAAAATCACAATGAGATACCACCTCACACCAGTCAGAATGGCTAAAATTAACAACTCAGGCAACAACAGATGTTGGCGAGGATGTGGAGAAAGAGGATCTCTTTTGCATTGTTGGTGCTGATGCAAACTGGTGCAGCCATTTTGGAAAAGGGTATGGAGGTTCCTCAACAAAATAAAAATAGAACTACCCAACGACCCAGCAATTGCACTACTAGGTATTTAACCAGTGGATACAGTTGTGCTGTTTTGAAGGGACACGTGCACCCCAATGTTTGTAGCAGCACTATCAACAATAGCCAAAGTATAGAAAGAGCCCAAATGTCCACTGATGGATGAATGGATAAAGAAGATGTGGTATATATATACAATGGAATATTACTCGGCAATCAAAAAGAGTGAAATCTTGCCATTTGCAACTACGTGGTTGGAACTGGGAGGTATTATGCTAAGCAAAATTAGCCAGTCAGAGAAAGACAAATATCATATAACTTCACTCATATGAGGAATTTAAGATACAAAATAGATGAACATATGGAAAGGGAAGAAAAAATAATATAAAAACAAGGAGGGGGACAAAACATAAGAGACTTTTAAATATAGAGAACAAACTGAGGGTTTCTGGAGGGACTGTGGGTGGAGGGATGGCCTAAATGGGTAAGGGGCATTAAGGAAGACACTTGTTGGGATGAATGGTGGGTGTTAACATAGGGGATGAATCACTGGAATCTACTCCTGAAATCATTATTGCACTATATGCTAACTAACTTGGATGTAAATTTAAATTAATTAATTAATTAATTAATTAAAAAAATTTCTTCAGTGGAGTCCCCCAATAAAGGAGAAATTACCACAACAATCAGTTTAAACTGGTTCAGATTATAACTGCAAATCTGTCAGGGCAAAGCTAGGGCCAAAACCTTTATGCACATAATTCAGTAGGCTTCTCTAACACACAAGGTAAAAGGTATAAAGAAAAATACAAAGAAATCGTTGTGCAGTATGAAACAAGATCCATGAAAATAGGAGGAAAATGAGTTTCAGTTTGAATGAATGCTAACTAAATCATCTGGGGGAAATATCCACAGCACCATATAGTCAATGATCAGAAGCACCTGTAACAATGATAATGAAAGAAACCTTGAGGTGACAGTGGACAGCAAATTCAGTGTGAGGTGTGAGGTGTGAGTCGACAATCAGAAGTAGCCAGTTTGGGCTGCATAACTGGAGAGGTGAGGGAACCATGTGGCTCCTTCCAGTCAACCCTGGGAGGCTGTATTTGGGAAAGTGTACTCTCGCCAGACCTTTAATACCACTGAAGTGAGATCATGGAATTACCTCATTAAAATTTTGGTCTAGAGACAGTGGGTACAGGCAAGGCATCAGCAATTGGGGACTGAAGACAGAAGATTTTGCTCAATGACCCCAAAGTCTCTTAACTTAAGTTGGTTTGCCCCTCAGTGTAAGTGAAAGAGGATTTTCCTTCTTCTTCTGAAACAAAACAGAGGATTATACTCATTTTTCTCTCCTGAACAATGTATGAAAAGATCCAATAGATCAGAAGTCAATTCCTGAAATTCTGTTGGCACTTTCAGATCACAGAATTGCTGAAAGTTGTTTTATCTTTGGGAGGAGGGTGGTTATAAAAGTGAGGATAAAAGAAATGGCATTGAAGTGAATGCTGAAGAATGTTGAGAAAATCAAAGTCTAGGGCCTTTCTGACAGATGGTGTGAGAAATGGCAGGATGTATTTCAGGCCTGGCAAGAAGGCTGATCCGGCTGTGCCTAAAGCACTTTTCTGCACATTGGTTCCATTTGCCTGCTTCTCTCTGCTCCTCTGTGCAGAGTGCTCCTGTTGTCCAATGCTCAGCACCCATGAGCCCTGTAGAGCTGAGGTAAAATGATAGCCACACAGCCTTGGTCAACATTACCATCCAAGCCCAGTAATATTAGGTAACCAACTGAGCTGTTGGTTACCAAATCCAAATTCCTTAAACAGAAGATGTGATTGGTCCAGCTGAGTCAGTGGTCCACCCCTTGTTCAATAATCTTTGGTCAGACGGGTGGGACCGCAGGGCTAATCAAGAAGATCTGGCACAGTGAACTCTTTAAAGACCTTTTACAGAAGGGAGTATAGAAGCAGGTAGGAAATGGTGAACAAAATTAAAGTTAAAAAAAAAAAGTAAGTTGTTCTTTCTCAATGAAGGCCTTAAATGCTAGACTGAAGGGTTTTTATTTTTACATGGCAAATAATTTAATGCACTTATTTAAACCATCCTTTAAGCCGTTTAAGCAAAGAGAATTAAACAAAGAATTGCTATTATACAATTACTCCAGCAGCAGGAGAAACTGAAGAAGGGAATGACTGAAGAGACAAAGACCAGAGTAAAGATGGCAATAACCTTAGCTTGGCACAATAAGATTTTAAGCTGGCTGATGGCAGTGAAAATAGAAACAGAGAGAAGGATTTGAGAGAATCCTGACAGAATTTGTTACACCCTAGTTGTGGGAACCAAGATAATGTGTATGGATGCATGTTAAGAACAGAAAGGAACTGTATAAATGTAGCAACAAACATGTCTGAAAATAAAGAATGAGAAGCATGATGATGCTATTTTGATACCAGATTTGCCTTTGCAGGAAATCCATGTGATAAAGTCTGACAAACTAGTGGAAAAGCCGATCTGGAGCTCAGGGGAGAGTACAGGCCAAAGACAGGGACAAAGGGTAGTCCTCCCGGACTGGATCATAATAAAAGGGAATGAGAGTGAGTTTCCTTAAAAAACTGGTAGGGAACATAGGAATGTCTAAGGTGGGAAAATTTATTTTCACATATTAATTTAAAACATATGAGACTCCTTCTTCTTACTTTCTCTTCCAAAAGAGTATAGGGTACCCTTCCTGGCCTGATCATGAGATTTCAGCTAGGGCTGGGAAAAAGAACTCTGTCTTGCTGGCCTTAAAAATGATTCCTCTCCTCTGCACAAAAGAGGAAGGAATGGGCATGACCTCACATAGCTGCCTTTCATGGTCTCTCGCTAAATTTTTGATTGTGTAATTTCCCTATTGCCAGATGATTATGCATGGCAGGCTGATTCAGAGGCCATTGTCTGTTTTTGAAATGAACCCCTAGAGTGCACTAATGGGATTTTATGCCATTAATGCTGAATAGAGTGGGATGAGAAATCACTTTTCTGATCTGTCTGCTTCTCGCTCTTGGGGCTCAATGTGAACACCAGTGGTTACCGTGAGAAAAAGAATTCACTGAGACCTTGGCCCCTTCCATCCTCTCCCTAAGCCCCTGCAGTGAATTAACAGTGGCCTCACCTTTTCCCATCTTTTTATCTTTTCTGGTTTACTTCAGGATATCGTCATCAGCTCCAATCTGTCAGGGTGGGTGAATCATACATCAGCTTCTCTAGAGCCCACTTTATCCAGAATAAAAAGCCTTGTGCCACGAGGATATTTTAAACCAGGGACAATCAGCTTTGTACAGCCCATTACTATGCCAAATCCTTTTTGAAGACTTTCCTTTGCAGATTTTCCTTGTCTGGTCCTTCTAACTCTTTGAAGAATCTACTGTTTTTGTGCCCTGTGGGCAAGAAGGAGAGATGAGCTAAGCCATAAGCTGAGCTCTTTACACTTCTTCCATCTTGCTCCCATGTAAATCACCCTCCAGCTCTACCTGACAAGAGCAAAACCTGAGGTGACTCCCGGTCCCCCTCTTCTTGCTATAGTCTAAGAGCATATTTGCTTCCAAAGTGTCCACATTAACAAAATTATTTTGTAAGAAAACAACACCACTGTTTTGAAGAGTTTCTTACCAATTGCATTTCTCTGTATCATCACATCCTCCTGGTGTGGGGGATGGAGAAAAAGTAAAGAGGTGGTTCTGCACCACCATCCAGAGCCATTCATAGAAATTAGACAGGTACCGTGATGAAGGGGTCAGCCCACGTGAGAGCTCCAGAGATTAGCAAAGGAGGGATTCTGAGTGCTGCGAGGGCATGAAGAATTGAGAATGAAGCAAATGGCTCTTACTGTTACTGGCAGAGGTCCTGGCGCATGGGCACAAAAGCCATCTCTGTCCCTCAGCTGTCCGTGTCTGCCTCTAACATCTATTTGTGCACAACACAGTGAGGATTCCCTTTACCCTTTCTCCCACGTCCTGGGGAAAGTGAACTAACTTTAGGCTCTGAACTAACCTCTGAGAGACGTTTAAGGTAATCTTAGAAACAACCTGAGATGTAGGCATTGTTCTTACCAATTTACAGACGGGAATAAAGCTAAAAGTCGGAAAGTAACTTGGCCAAGGTCACACAGCTCCTGAATGGGAAAGAAGCTTAATATCCAGGCCGTGCATGATTCATACCCTTTCTACTGTGCTACACTGATTTCAAGCTTTTAAAATTAATGTAAAATTTTATATGTAAAAATTGAAAACCTGATGAAGGGATAAGTTTTAATTATATACATATAACAAATGCTAATTCACGGAGATCTTTAATTATAGAATTTATACGTGGAGTTTTCTCAATTTTATGAAATAATAGTGCTAATTAAGCACTCAATTGTATAGGTAATGATCCATATTCAGGGGGAATTTGAAATAATACTAATATTAAGACAATTCTATTTTAGGGTGGGATAGCTGGTTGATAAACTGAGGTGGTAAGTAGAAATAAAACATATCTCCCTTCTCTGTATGTGTTTCCATATCCAGAGTATGGTAAAACAAAGGTAATGTATCTTATGCCTATAGGAAATTGAATTTAGGAATGTGTGTCACCACAGAGTGAAAATGAAAACCTACCTGAGAAATCATACCTTTATAAGATAGGTACTAGATGCCACCCGCAAGTGGCCATTTCCATCTCTGTGCACTCAGGCACAATGGCAGCAGGTGGGAGTTTGCTCCAGCCTTCACCAGGAAAATGCATCCTTCCGCCTGATTACCACTTCTCTGGATAACTGCTCACGTGATTTGGCTTCTGGTTGGCTCTGTGTCTGTGGAAGGCAAGCGGACAGAAACAACATGCCTAAGTCAATGACATGCCCCTGTAGAAAGATCTGTGGGAAGCATATGAATACCTGGTAATTGGGACAATTCTGGGCACATTAGTATGATTTCATGGCAGCATGGCACAATCTGTGAACATTTTGATGAACATTTCACTCCTGGAGAGTGTGTAGGCAGTCCGATGAATATTTTCATGCTACAAATAAATGTGTGAGTGCTATGGCTTCTTCCGCCTACCACCCCACTCCCTTTCAACCATGCTAAGAGAAAGGGAGGGGGAAATACATAGGTTTGTATATATGTATTTATATATGCTTGCATATGCATATAAATGTATATGTGTGTATACAGATATGCATGTTAATACGCACACACTTCCATATATGTATAAATATATAGCTGTGCCTAAGAAAAAAATGAAGAAGAAAAAGAAACTTTTATATCTTAAAATAGAGGCTTTGAGATAAATATGTGAAATGGTGAGTTCTGGACGCAACCTGCAAGCAGGGCAGGCCTACCCACTAGACATCTCTACAGATTAGAATTATTCTGCTTTTGATTATAGATGTCATGGAGAGCAGGTGATCCATTTCAGACAACTGGATGGGAACTTTAGTTGTCCCAAACAAATATCTGTCACCATCACCATCCCCTCAAGTATTCTGTGTTAAGTCATATTGTTCCTAATCATCAGCAAGGATGACATTTAGGCATATATTAGGCAGTTATCTAACCTCAAGTTACAGTTTTTGAACTCATTGGCACACAGGAAATAGATGAAGCAATAGAAAAAGAGGAAGATGCCTAGGGAGGATGTACAGACCAGGAAGGCAATATCACTGAAATGATCTTTTTGGAGGTGAGACATAATCAGGAGAAGCCAAAATAGATAGGGTGTTAAGAGGGTGCATGGTAGAGAGCAAATATATTTTTTTTTATTCTTCTAAATAATTAATAAAGAGAAAAAGCATCTCAATAAAAATGCCAAGAGAGATGCTAATATTTTTTGAGTACTCCCTGTGTACCAGGCACTGAGGTAATCATTTTGCATATGTGTTGGAACATGAAAACATTCCTGAATTTGGGTTTTATGTATCATAATTCAAGATTTGAGCTCTTTATGGAAATGTGGAGCTAAATGTACATTTCCTGAGGAATTGTGGCCCTTAATTTATTGCTGCCAGAAACTTGTACAATGACCTGGAACAAAGCACTTCATCTTCCTGGGGATTTTATTTTGTCATCCATAAAATAAAACAGAGGGTTTGGAAATATCTCTAGGTTTCTACCCAACTCTATGTACATTGATTCGGTTAAGTGCCCTTATAGAACATTGCATGCTACACACAGAAATATAGTCTAGTGGTAAATGAATTCATCAGCAAAAGATCCAATCCAGACTCCAGTGCATTTATTTACTTATTTGTTGAAGGGCCTTATGGAGATTATCAAACTTTTCTGTGCTTTTAGTATGTTCATGTATAAAATACGGATAATAATATCTCCAGCCTTACAAGGCAGTTGGAAGAATTAAAGAAGCTGATGCTTATCAAGAACTTAGCACAGTTCCTAGAACATTGTAAGTGGTCAATAATTGTTTTTGTATTTGTTGAAGATGATATTATCATAATCATCACAGATAAGGCAATTATGAGCATTGATATCTTTAGATTCTGATTTCACAATCAGGACTCAGCAGGAAAGAGCCAGTCCAGTAGAAGAAGAGCTGCTTCAGACTGTGCTTGATTGAGTAATTAAAATCATAGCTTTAAAAGTGCTTAGTTAAGAGCCAATGAATAGGCAAAATTTTTAAGCATCAACTTTTGTGCCATGTTCCTTCTTTTCCTATCCTTGCTTTTGTTGAGGAATTAATCTGGATTTCAAGTAATAAGAAAACGGGGTAGTAAAGGCCAGGGCATTACATCAACATACTGTACCAGTGACAGTGTTGACACTTTGATCAAGGCTTCTACTCATCATGATGTTTGTAAAGTTGGGCCATTGTCAACCCTGGCTAAAACCATTCAAGGCTATGGCAAGGTTGCTCTTTGTTCAGTCAGAGGTTTGTCATCAAATATGTGCTCCAGTTATTGAACCGTAAGCTTAATGCGAAGCACCTGTACTGTGAAAACTACTTCCAGGATAAGTGCATGTTTTTAAAAAATATGTGTAGAATATCCAAACACCAAATCATCCAACCTGGAGGGAGAATTTAATGTGTTTGCAATGTAAGAAGGATCTGCCTGGATTTCTGTGTCCCATGATCCCTTCCAATCCAAATCCGTATTAGGATAAAGGCAGGCTGCTAATAAATGATGTCAGCTGAGCTACAGGCTTCCTGAAGAGTAGGCCATTTGGACCATCACAGGGAATCTTAATGACCACATCATATACACCAATTTCGTTTGATTTATTTTTATATTTTTTTCTCATTTAACTGGAAATTGTACTGCATAGCAAAATTATGAGTTGTGGTTCTCAAACTTGGCTGCACATTAAAAGCATCTGGGGATGTTTTTAAAATATGATGTGCCCAGGCCATGCCATATGCCAATTACATGAGAATTTCTGGAGTTTGGACTCAAGCTCAATAGTTTTTAAGGCCACCCAAATGATGTAATGTGCAGCCACGCCTCAGAACCAGGGCCTTCCAACACTGCTACTCAAGCTTGCCAAATCGGATTCATCAATTTTTTTTTATGTAAAGGCATAGGTTTGTGAACTATGGCATAGTTTTAGCTGTAAAGTTTTTTCTTCCAAACTCAATTAAAAGGGACCATGTTTTTAAGTTTGAAACTCTAAGTTCCATGACCCTAGCTAAATAGAGATGAGTTCACTCAAAGTGTGGTATGTACTCCCAAGATGAAAGGGCTGCCTTAGGGCTTTGGCTACTAGTAATTAAGAATCATTTGAGGGGTGCCTGGCTGGCTCAGGTCATGATCTCACCATTTGTGAGTTTGAGCCCTGCATTAGGCTCTGTGCTCACAGCTCAGAGCCTGGAGCCTCCTTCGTATTCTGTGTCTCCCTCTCTCTCTGCCCCTCTCCCTCTCATACTCTGTCTCTCTCTCTCAAAAATAAATAAACATTAAAAATTAAAAAAAAAATCATTTGATGAGCTTGTTAAATAGGCCAATTCCAGGTTCCTTTATCCCTAATTTCTGATTCTTGCCTGGGATAGCTCCTAGAAATGTGCATTTTTTAACCAACATGACAGGTTTGGGGTTGGGATATTATAAATTTACAGAGGCCTGGGCTCCATTCCTGAGTTTTCTGATCCAGGGAATCTAGGTAAGGCTTAATATATTGTTAAGTTCTTGCTTCATAGCAAATTACCTGAAAACATAATGGCTTGAAACAGCAGCCATTTATTGTTGTTCACAAGTGTAGGGATGCTTCTTCTGGTCACAACTGGCCTCATTCATGCATCTGTGGCGATCTGAGTATTGGCTTTGCTGAAGTTGGCTGGAGTCTGTCAAGTGTTGGGGGCTGGCTTTCTGTTACTCAGTTTGGGACAGCCTTGGGTCTTCTCCATGTTTCCCTTACGTCTCTCTATGAGGCTGGCCCAGGTTTTCTCATGGCCCAGAGACAGAGCAATAGAGAAAGCAGAAGCCTACAAGACACACCATCTCTTTTGTCATATTCTGTTAGCCAAAGCAAGTACAAGGCCAGTCCAGATGCCCAGATTGGAAAATAGACTCTACCTCTTATAAGAAGCAGTTCTAAAGTCATTTTACAAAGAACATGGACACGAAGAGAGGTCAAGAACTGCAGCCATTTTTGCAACAGACAGAACAAATCCAGGCATCTATTTCTTTATCATTATTACATATGGTATTTCATAAAATTGTCACAATACTCTGATGAAATGTGTAGTATTAGCCAAGTTTTGCTGAAAACAAGGGACCATAGGGATCCCAGGGGATGATAAAACAATTGCTAATGATGTGTAGGGACAGGTTTCAGGTACAATTTGCAGATAAATATTTTAACTTAAATGAGCAGCAGAAGATGAGATCATTACCAGTTTGGCAGGCATACTGGATTACAGTATAAATGTGCTGATATTGTGAGATGGAGGTATTTTATGAAAGAAGTGGTGGCATTCAAGATTCTGTTTCATTTAGATTTCACGGCTCTCTTTTGAACCCTAATCCTGATTTATTTTATCAGATTCTGACACAGTGGGGCATATGCAGTTGATGCAGCGATGGCTGGCACTTACATTCAGCTCCATCTCAGGCCTCAGCAATGGGAAACTGGAGGATTATATTCATTTGACCTTTGGGGAGAAATTGCCTGGTGATCTAGTTAATTGAGGTTGCAAGGAAAACTATCAAACCTCTATCCCAGCTGGGATGATTATGTAATATCGTTTTGTGTTTTAAAACCTCTGCAAGAAAAGTTAACTTGTATAAAGGGAATGGAATGCATAGCAATGAGGGATAAGAACTATGCTTCTGGCCCTGCACCAGCCCCATTTAACCTGCTGTGCTATTTCTCATCTCTGCCTCTCTTATCTCAGTGGTTAAAGCAGGAGCTCTACCCCCTCCTTACAGGACAGACAGGGGAAAGCTCTATTTTTATGTGGCCAAGTAGAACTGCCTTTTCAGCATATCAGGGCAAGCGAACAAAATGGTTTCTCAGATAAAATCACAGCTCATTTTTAGGCCTAATGTCAATTTTTACTTTTCTACCTTGGGAGATACGTTACAGGAGAATGGAGTAAGATAATTTAATGTTCTTTTGTACTTATTTGACATCTCTTACACGATTTTGTAGCAACTCCGTGTTAGCTTCTTATTGGGGAGTGAACTTATTTTTTTCCTGGGCTTCTGGGCCTGCTTTCACTGACGTATCAACAGAGCACTGGATATTTGGGGGGTTTGGGTCAGAGGTCATGGGTGAGAGGCTTGGTGGCAGGATTTATCACCTATGAGAGTGTGAGAGCCTTAAAAAAGAGCTGTGTTTCCCTTTGTCATCCTGTGGCCTAGTTCAGTGCCTGACAGGCGAGAAGTGTAGGACAGGAGATCGGAGACTGGCATCTGGGCATGGACTTCCTGAGTTTGTTTTTCGTATCTGCCACATGCTGAGGACTTCAGGCAAGTTACATAACATCTCTGTGCCTCTGTGTATTCATCTCTAAATGGCGACACAAGTAATGTCTATTTCATATCATTATATCATTATGAGGATTAAATTTGGCAATACACATAAAAGACTGAAATGAGTGCCCTAGGTACTTAACAAATATTATCATTCCTTAATAAATATACATTCAGTAAGTAGAAAGAAATAAATGTTATATTAGTATCATATAATCTGACTATAGATTATATTAAATGGAAGAATTCCTAGGGAAAAGGAGTATAATTTTTAGGACCTAAAGAAACAGTATTAATAATTTATGGACACCTGGGTGGCTCAGTCGGTTGAGCATCCGGCTCTTGGTTTCGGCTCAGGTCATGATCTCACGGTTCATGGGTTCGAGCCCCATGTCGGGCTCTATGCTGACAGAGCAGAGCCTGCTTGGGATTCTCTCTCTCCCTCTCTCCCGCCCCTCTCCAGTGCACATGTGTGCATGCTTGCATGCACTCTCTATCTCTCTCTCTAAAAAGTAAACTAAAAAAAAACAATTAAAAAAACAAATAATCTAGTTTTTTTTTTTTTTACTAGATATTGTTTTTCTATCTTGCCTAGTACTGCAACTTTGCATTTTATGTAGATTTCCCTTTGTGCACATAAATCCGGTTTCAGTTCCTTTCCTTCCTACAGAAATTCTCCCATTTCATATGATTTATAGTCTGATTACATGATATTTATATAAGCTTACAGTGAGCAATTATTATAGTTTTTACCTAATTTATGCTTTTAATTTATTTTTAATGTACTCATGTAATTGGGGGCTATTTGTGGATTCTCCAAGCTTAATATCAGAGTATCTATGTTCTGCTTGCAATACTTTTTTTGGTTTATTTTTTTAAAAAGTGATATTAAGCACTGGAACTCTGAAACCACCTTTAGCAAAGGGGCAGAAAAATAAAAAGAGCTTGGGCTTTGGAATGAGAATAGGGTTCAAATCTCAGCTCTTCCAGGAGAGGCTTAAAATTATTTGATTTCTCTGAGCCTCCATCTCCTTCTCTCTAAAGGGGCTTGTATGTACTTGACAATCTCAAGACTGTTATGGTACCTGGCACATAATAGATACTTTGTAAAGGATACCTATTAAGGGGGGTAGCCTTTGGTCTAAAAAGGGAGTCGGGTTTGGTAGAGAGGCAGTAGTTGTTAACTAAAAGCATTATAAATCAATCTTTGTATCAATATAGATCTAGCTATCTGTCTATTTTTTTTTTTTTTCTGTTTCCACTTTCATAAACCAGGATTAAAACCATTGAGGTACCAGGGCACCTGGGTGGCTCAGTCAGTTAAGTGCCAACTCTTGATTTTGGCTCAGATCATGATCTCACCACTGGCTAGTTTGAGCCCCAAATCAGGGTCTGTGCTGACAGCGCAGAGCCTACTTGGGATTCTGTCTCTCTCCCCTTCTCTCTCTGTTCCTCCCTTGATTGTGCTTTCTCTCAAAATAAATAAATAAACCTTTTTTTTAAAAGATCATTGGTGGCCCTGATATGCTCCTATATGATTGCTATATCACTTCTGTGACTGAGAGGGGCAGATGGATAGAAGCAGAGAAGGGATCTGGGTGCGTGGTTGTGATGGTTGAGCAGAAGCCCTGAGGCCACAGGTGAAGGTGCTATTGTGAGAAGTGTGAAGTCAGTTCATGCTTTATTCTTGTTTGCCACCCTTCACCAAGTCGTTCCACAGAGGCGGTTTCTCAATGTTCTTTTGAGCCTTGGAAAACTCTTATCTAGTGGAGACGGCAGGCACAGGCAGAGAAATGACACAGTCAAATCCCGTGTCCCAGAATGGGTTGTTTCTACACTCCCTTTCTTTCAGATCTGGGGAGAACAGGCATGCTTCCTGGGAGATGAGCACTTCCTCTCCCCTCCTGAAGCTGGGAGTAAGCACCCGCCGTACCCACCATACCCGCCCATGTCTTCCAGACTCTCTTCCTTTCCTTGTCTCCTCAACGTCTCTTCCCTAATTGAGGAGAAGGTGAGCATGGAAGAAACTGCTAAAGGCCCATGAATATTTCAAAGGGAAAAGCCAAGGGACTCCATTAAACCTCGTACACTCTTCCGTAAATGGGGAAAGAGACTGAATAATGAAATGCTCAGAGCTGCTAAGGCAATGCCAGAGCAAAACAGGCAGATATAAAATAAAATGCTTCTCACCATGATAAAAACTCCATTTCCTCTCCAGCCTTCTCCCTCAGCCAGTTCTTTTCAAACCTCCAACATTTTTGTGCCTATCGCCACAAAAGGGCATGGGAGGCCAAATAGCACAATGGCTAAACACAAGTCTTCCCAGTCCAAGAGTCCCAGTTGGAATCTGGTTTCTCATAGGGACTGGCTGCATTACTCTGGAAGGTACTTTACCTACATGTCAAGATGAAGAAATTCAGGATCGGGGAGCTAATGATACAGTGCCCACATTAGAATAGTGTGATGAGAATCAAGTGCGGCAAAACACATAAATCTCAGAGCACAGATTACTTGCCTAGGAAATGTTCCTTTTTTTATGTATTCCTCCTCCACATTCTTTTCTTACATGCCTGGAAACTATCTTCTTCCAGCTTCTCACCAGACCACAGCTGTGCAAGGCTTCTACCCGTCAGTCGGGTCAGCAGCTGGTTCTGGCATTTCCAGGGCAAGCAGCCCATCTGCCTGACAGACGCAGCAGACTCAGTCCTCTGTCTAATGGCCCTGGGGGAACAAGGCTTTTAAGCCCACACAGGCATGCAACAGGCTAGAAAGCCTTCCTTAATGGCCCCTGTGCTGTCAAGATCAGTTAAGTCAGTAAGGCAATACCTTCTGCTTTCTAGTCTGGCAGGAAAATATGCCTCTTTTCATTCCCTTTCTTTAGCTACGTCCACACAATATAAAAATCACTTTTGAATTGTCCAACCTTCCACATTTGCCACTATCAACTCAGAGCCCAAGCAGGTATCTCTTGAACTCTGGCATTGCTAGAGTAGGAGGAACGGGAACTATTTTCCCAGTGATGGGCTCTGTGTAAACTCCCTGAGGGCAGAGATGGTGGAGACACTGACCAAGATGTTTTGGAATCAGTTCATCAGTAAAGCATCCTCCTAAAGATTACAGAATTTTCTCTGAGTCATTGAAAAATACTGCAGTTTCTGCTCACAAACTGTCTCTGTTCAGTTTTCTATACCAGAATACCATAGCCTGGGTGGCTTATGAACAACAGAAATTTGTTTCTCACAGTTCTGGAGGCTGAAAGTTCAAGGTCAAGGCACCAGCAGTATAAGATTCTGGAGAAGATGCTCTTCCAGGTTTAAGACTGTTGACTTCTTGCTGTGTCCTCATGTGGCAGGGGAGCTCTGCGGGGCCTTTTTTGTAATAGCGCTGATCCCATTCATAAGGGCTCTACCATCATGACCTAACCAACTCCCGAAGGCCCTACCTCCTAATTCTATAACATAAGGGGTTAGGATTTCAATATGTGAATTTTTTTGTGGTGGGGAGAGGGGGGCACAAACACAGTCCACAGTATAAACATTATTGCATGACTACTTAATAGTCTCAGTATTAGAAGCTGACAATGCAAAGAACATTTTAGTGGTCCCTGTCTTTAGTGTCTTAGAGTCTAATAGACAACTGAATTTGCATTAAATAGGCAATTAATTGGGTAGACAACTAAATGGGTGATTATAATGCAGTGGATGTCTAGCATAGAAGTTAAACTCCATAGCAAGACACATGTGGGAGGACCCCTATAAGGGGATGGCCGCGGGGGTGGGGGGTGGTGGGGGAATCAAGAAAGACCTCTCGGAGGTGGTGGTGGGTGAATTGAGTCCTGAAGTGTAAGTAAGAATTAACCAATTGCTTGGCACAAGACACAATTTTCTAGTATTAAACTAGAGAAAATTCAAATAAAATGCTACATACTTGATCTCATATCTCATTTTTTTTGTGATGACTTCCCCCAGCTATTCTACTGAAAATTAATCTCACCTGTTTTTTATCTTCTATAGCTGACCCACTTATATCTGTAATTTAGAATTTAAACTGTTTTACAACTATTTCAAGTCTCACTCCCAGCAAAATTGTAGGCTTCTTGACAGTAACAGTTTTAGCAATGTGAATTTTACATTTCCAATATTTCATGTGAGGTTTTGTCAAAGGTCATCTATCGAAGGCAAAGACCATGGATTCTACTCCTGACTCTGAAACTGTTTGCATGATTTGCTGAAGCTTTCATGAATAACAATTGCTAATTTCAATTGCCCAATCCATAAAGTAGGGATAATATCCCTCTTTCAGTCATTACATGGGATATGATGTTAATGATAGAATACTTCTAAAATGCTTCTTATAAATACTTCTTAAAATACTCTAAAATTAGTTTACTGAACATACCCCCTGATAATTGCCTTTTACTGAATATAATGCTGGACATTCTGTACTTTGGTATCTGCATCAGTCAGGATAGGTGAGATTAGGCTGCAGTAACGAACATCCCTCAAATCTCAGTGACTGAAATCAACTAAAGTGTATCCTTAGTTATTTAACTTGTCCCCCTAATGTGTGGAGGATGGGATATCTGCTCTTATAGTTACTCAGGGACACAAGGAAGTGGCCAAATACCTTCTTTAGTACTCCCAGTTGCAAAGACAGAAAGAAAGAATTTGAGAATCTCACATGGGCACACACATGCTTCTGCCAGGAGGTCACTACTGTTTACAACTCAATAACTAGACATAGTCGTATGATACACACACAGCCATAAGAAGTACAATCCATAGAGTCCTAGGGAGTTGATGAACAGCAGGAGTGTTCTGGTGGTACTGGGTATTAATGGTCTGCTGCCTTTGAGTAGCTCGCAGTGGAGTAAAGAAGATGGACAAATAAAAACTGCAGAGTGACTATAAGAAAAGGTGACCTCATGGAGCTAAGGGACATAAGTAGTAGACTAATTCATTCATTCAAAAAACACTTATTGAACACCTATATTATGCTAGGAACCAGGGATCCCAAGAACCCAATTCCTGCTTTCAAGTATCACATGGTCTTGATGAAATAAAGAAAGAGAAAAGAAGAGCATGAATTAAGTGTCACCCTTGTGCCAAGCTCAGGGATGTATTTAATCCTCATTACAATTCTACAAAATTGCCTGTGTCCCCATGTTACATGAAACCCGATCATCTCCAAGGTCCCTATGTTATGGTGACAGAGCTGGAATTGGACCAGATCTGTCTGTTCCAAAAGCAGTGCTCTTTTACCACGGCATGCCAACTCATTGGTCAGAGAGAGAAAATGTATAAGCAGCAAATTACAGCATGGGAAATATAACAGCATGAACAGTGTGTTCAGTGTGTATTCTGTGCACCCTGGAGAGGCAACTAAATGCCTGGGGAGTATCTGAAAGGCTTCTCCACGGAGGTGACATTTTAGCTGGGGCTTTTGAAAGATGAGTCAATATTTGCCATGCAGAAATCAATTCAGTCTAAGTAGTAATAAATGGGGCTTAAAGAGGCAAACAGCCAAGTTGTTTATCTAACGTCAAATGTCCCCATGATCACACATTTCCATCTGTCTTCCTTGCCACCAGCATCCTTCTAAATTGTCAGATTCATAACCCTACAGCCACCTTCCATTTCCCTCTCTTTTTCACCCTTTCCATCCCATTGGCAATCTATCACCAACTTCTGACAAATTCTTCCTTGTGTTATTTCCGAAGAGTGCACTAAATAACCAAATCTCCAAGAGGGTGGCTGTCTGGAGGACAGGAACGTTTCCTGGTGTAATCACAGATCTCCTATCTGCTTACGTTGCTGAAATAGACATGTTTCTCCACTGTCAGCAAATCTGAAGTCAATGTCGTGGGAACAGGGCAAAGCCGTTTTTCTCACCCAGCTTCAGCAAGTGCCAGTTTAGCTCTGCCTGGTGCTGGCAAAGGAAGAAGGAAGAGTGAAATGTGATTGTTTCTGAAGGTGTAAGCTAAAGCTGGAATAATAGTAAAAGGAACCCTACTTCAGATTTTCCCTGCAGATGTTTCCATCTTTTAGCTCCTTACAAAAATGTAAGAGAAGAGTTTTCTGTTTTTTCAGAAAATTCCATTTTCATTGCTAAATGAACCAACTTAATATAGAAGAGATGGAGAAAGAATAAGTAAAGAATATTAATATATATTTTGAAGACTCTGGATTTATGTTCTACTCAGCCTCTCTTTTTTTAAAATGTTTTTTATTTATTTTTGAGAAAGAGAGAGATCAGAGCACGAGCCAGGGGGGAGGGGGGCAGAGAAAGAGAGAGAGAGAGAGAGAGAGACAGAATCTGAAGCAGGCTGCAGGCTCTGAGCTGTTAGCACAGATCCTGACATGGGGCTTGAATTCTCAAACTGTGAGACCATGACCTGAACTGAAGTCAGACGCTTAACCGACTGAGCCACCAAGGCACCCCTGTACTACTCAGTCTTTTAACTATTTTACCTGGTTATACCAAATCAGAACATCTTCTTTTCTTTTTCCCAGGGGTCAGCATTATAAATTTTATCATCAACAGAAAATCCAGCCATTCTTTCTTTTACTTATGATGAAATATGGACTAAACAAACAATTAGAAATGATCTGGAAATTTGTCAATGATGCATTGTTTAGTTTGCTAGTACTTTGTATGACTTGAAAATCTCTTCAAAAAGGGCTTACTATGTTAAGATTTAGCCAGCAGGAGGCCAAAGATGTGGAGGGAGGTGACATTCTGCAGGTAGCATTATACTTATTTAAATTTTCTAAGCAATTTCATTTTAACTGACTATAAAGTAGTTATAATAAAACTGAAAGATGGCCTCTAAATTGTGTTGGAGATGTTTGGAAGATTCTCCAATATGAGATTTGGAAAAGTCTTAAGGGGAGGAATATTATTGGTTCTGAATCCACATAGCTAGTGAGGAAAAAAGGTCCTCTCTTATTTTTAAAAGATTTATGGAGAAACTGAGGATTGGGGACCCTTGAGTAGTAGGACAGTAATACTCTGGAGGTAGAGAATTTGGCAGGAACATAGTATATGTTTCCTGAATCTTAAAATGTGGATTTTTTTCATATGTTAATATTTCTAAAATGAGATTCATCTTCAATGATGTATATACTTAATATGATAAAGTTAATTTTATTATTTTTTTCTAAAAGGAGCAATTGTTTATAACTATTTTATTAGCCATTTGTGTGAAATGCCAGTTCAAATCTTTTGGCCAATGTTTAATTGAATCACATATATATTATATATAATATTACATATATATGTGCATATATATATATTCTTACTGTTGAGTTGTAAGAATTTTTTCATATATTCTGGATACAGTCTTTTATCAGATTATATTTGTGTATGTCCAGAATATATCAAAGAATTCTTACAACTTAATAGAAGTGTATACATATGAAATATATAAATATATATATATATATACATATATATATAAACTGTTTCACAATATGTAGCATGTGTATTCATTTCCTTTATATTGTCTTTCAAAGATCAAATGTTTTGTTGGCATTCATTTATTGATTTTTTTCTTTTATAAATCATGCTTTTATCTTATATAAGAAATCTTTGCCTATCCTATGATTACAAAGATTTTCTTCTATATTTTTAAGCATATTATAGTTTTAGTTTTTACATTTAAGTCTATGAGGCAGTCTGAATTAAATTTTGTATATAATTGGATGTAAGAGTTGAGGTTTATTTTATTCTATATAGATATCCATTGGTCTAGTGCCCTTTTTTGAAACAACTATCTTTTCCCCATTGAATGACGTTGGCTTTTTATCAAAACTCTATTGAATATATAACTGTGGGTGTATTTCTAAACTCTCTATTCTTTTCCTTTGAGATGTGGCAACACCATACTGCCTTTATTACTATAGCTTATAGTGAATTTTAAAATCAAATAGTACAAGCTAGTTCTTTCTCAAAATTACATTGCCTGTTTTAGGTCCTTTGCCTCTCCAATAAATTTTAAAATCAGCTTGCCAATTTTTCCAAAAAAGAAAAAAGCTTGCTGGAATTTTAATCATTAATAATCTGTGAAAGGCAAATTAAAAGCACAATAAGATACCTCTACATATCCACTAAAATGGCTAAAATTATAAAAACTGACAACACCTGGTGCTGTTGAGGGAACAAATGGAACTCTGCTGTGTTGATTAGAATGAAAAATGGTATAACCACTTTAGAAAACAGGCCAGCAGCTTCTTAAGAAATGAAATATCCTGGGGCGCCTGGGTGGCGCAGTCGGTTAAGTGTCCGACTTCAGCCAGGTCACGATCTCGCGGTCCGTGAGTTCGAGCCCCGCGTCGGGCTCTGGGCTGATGGCTCAGAGCCTGGAGCCTGTTTCCGATTCTGTGTCTCCCTCTCCCTCTGCCCCTCCCCCGTTCATGCTCTGTCTCTCTCTGTCCCAAAAATAAATAAACGTTGAAAAAAAAAAAATTAAAAAAAAAAATGTGTTTAAAAAAAAAAAAAGAAATGAAATATCCACTTACTATGTGACCCAGCCATCTTACTCTTAGTTATTTGCTCAAGAGAAATAAAAACATATGTTAACACAAAGATATGTACATAAATGTTAATAGCAATTTAATTCATAATAGCCTCAAATAGGAAATAACCCAAATGTCCAATAACAGGTGAGTGGATAAACAAATTATACTGTATCCATACAGTGGAATAATATTCAGCAACAGAAAAGCCTGAACTACTGGTACATTTGGTACATTAAACAATGTAGATGAATTTTTAAACGATGCTTCTTGAAAGAAGCCAGACACCATGCAATGCAGTTTATATGAAAATCTAGAAAAGATCAAATATGTAGTGATAGAAGGAAGATTCATTGGTGGTGGAGAGTTGGGGTAAGGTTGGAACTAGACTGGGAAAATACAAAAAAGGAATCTTTTGGGGAATAATGGAGATGTTCTATACCTTGTGATGAGGGTTACACAAGCGTATGCATTTTCCAGAGCCTATTGAACAGCACAGTTAAAATATGTTCATTTCATCACGTGTATAGTATACATCAATAAAATTGATTTTAGGGGCACCTAAGTGGCTCAGTCAGTTAAGCATCTGACTCAATTTCGGCTCAGGTCATGATCTCACAGTTGTAAGATGGAGCCCTGAGTAGGGCTCCATGCTGGGCATAGAGTCTGCTTAGGATTCTCTAAATAAATAAATAAATAAATAAATATTGATTTTATAGTTAATAAAGTTGATTCCTATTTCCTTCTTGAAACACTTTTCTTTCTCAAGAATTTTACACTTTTATGGTCTTTCCCCTGCCTTTCTGGTTGCTGCCTCTTAGTTTCCTTTATTGGTTCCTATCTGTGAGTGTCCTGAGGCTTGACCCTCAGCCTTTCTCTCTCTTCTTTCTCTCAGAAATAGTCTCTATAATATTTAACTTTAATACCGCCAGCTTAGCTCTTTCTTTTGTGTTACAGACTCGTAAATGCATCTTCCTACTTGACATCTCCAATTAAATGTATCATAGGCATCTCAAAATTAACCAATGCAAGCTAAACTCATTTACTTTCAAACCTGCTCCTCTCTCACTCTTTGCTCTCCGAGAAAATGAATTAAATGGTATCATTGTATGCCCAGCTGTTCATGACAAAAGTTTGAGAAATATATTTTATATCTTCCTTTTCCTCACTCTCCAGCTAGTCTGTCAGTAAGTTTTGTTGAATCAACACTTAACCATATCTTATACATTAGTCACTGTTCTCCAGAGAAGTAGAACCAATAGGGTATGTACATAGAAAGGAAGAGATTGATTATGAAGAATTGACTCGCATGATTGTGGAGGCTGACCAGTCCAAAATCTGCAGGATGGGCTGGCAGCCTGGAGACTCCAAATGGCCAGTATTCTAGTTTGAGTCTGAGAGCCATCAGGCTGGAGAACAAGGAAGAGCCAATTTTCCAGTTTGAGTCCAGTCTGTCTACTGGAGAATTCACTCTTACTTGGGGATGGTTTATGCTTTTAGACCTTCAAGTGTTTGGATGAAACCCAACCTTGTTATTCAAATTGATCTGCTTTATTCAAAGTCTTCCAATTTATGTGTTAATCTGATCCAAAATTACCCTCACAGAAACCGTAATGTTTGATCAATTATCCAGACACCATGGCCCAGCCAAGTTGACAAATTAAATTAACCACTATACCATATTAAATCTCTCCCCTCCTTCACCACCATTTCTCCTGTCCCAGGCACCATCATCTCTCATTGGTCTCCCACTTCTGTCTAGTTTTGCCCTCTATCCTGACTTTGCAGAAAATCAGAGTTCCCTTTTTATAAGATATATCAAATACATTGACTCCCTTGCTTAAAGTTCTTAAATGGCTTCACATTGTACAGACGGTACAATCTCCTTATCAAGGCTACAGTGACTTAATGACGTGGCCCTTCTACCTGACAGTCTCAAACTGTCCCACTTTCCCTTACTTGCCACCTCCCAGCCACTCATTTGTTTGCTGGAACACAGCCAGCTCTTACCCACTGGGCTTGAACTTGCTGTTTCTGCTGCCTCATCTTCTCCTCTCTTCTTCCCACAGCTCCCTTCTCCTCAACCCCCTTTTCCAGTGTTTCTGCTTATTCCCCTTCATCTCCCATCTAAACAGTAACTTTAGCCTCCTGACCAATCTTCACCTTTACAACTTCTTTGTACTCTGCATTATCGGCAGTTTATTTTTAAACCTCAAATCCAGTCTCTAAAATTTCTGTAATATAAGGTTCTTAACCTTTTTTGTTCCCTAGATCCTTTGACAGCTGACTAAGCATATACGTCCATTATCCTTCTCAGAATACTGTCTGAAAATACTAATATAATGTTTTGCTAGCTACCTTCATAATTAAAGGTGTTATAACTGAATCCTTGTCTCCTTCCAAAATTCTTATGCTGAAGCCCTAACCTTCAACATTATGGTGTTAGGAGGGGTGGGGGTTGAGAAGCAAGTTAGATTTAGATGTGGTCATGAAGGTGGACCCCGTGATAGGATCAGTGCCCTCATAAGAAGAGGAAGAGACAGCAGAGTGCCTTCTCTCACTGCCAGGTGAGGATACAGCAAGAAAGTGGCCATCTAAAGCAAGGAAGAGAGCCTTCACTAAGAATCAAATAATCTGCTCTCATCTTGGACTTCTCAACCTCCAGACCTAAGAGAAATAAATGTTGTTTTTGAAGCCACACAGTCCATGGTATTTTGTTATAGCAATCCAAGCAGACTAAGACAGAAGGAGACACTATGTTTTACATGATAATCAGTAAAAATAAAGATTTATTTTATTTTTCATCTAAGTTTACAAACCCATTCAATTCTATCCCAGACGAATTCTAGTGGTTGAGTGCTTTTATACTATAATTTATACAGTAGAGTCCAAACTCCTTAGTTTTCTAAACTCTTTACAACTATCTCCAACACTTTTCCAAGCCTTTTATGTGGACAAAAACCGTGCATCCCTTTGCACTCTAATTTATAGATGTGCAGACTTTTTGCCATTTCCAGCTCTCTTGTATGTTTAGGTCTGTAAATGTGGTCTCTCTGTGTGGGATTTCTTTCCCCTACTTCTTCACCCAACAAACTTTCACGTTACTAAAGACTGTCTCTAATTTCTCCCCCTCCTCCAGGAAGCCTTCCCTATTCTCTGCACAGTTCGAGTATACCTCCACCTGGTTCTCACAGAAATATTCCTATACAGCAGCCATCACAACAATGCACTACTCTTGTTTTATGTTGGCACCCTTTAATTATCTGGATGGCTTCTTATTTCTTGTGTTATCTCCTGTGCTTAGGTCACAAGTGTTTAATACATTTCTGTGTAATCAACTGATAATGACTTGAACCCAGGGTAGCTTCGAGGCTCCTGTGGAATAGTCAGAAAACAAAGACTGAGCATGGATAAATAGAAGAAATCATCCCATGTGAATTGCCCTGGTAATAGCTTTAAAGTAGCAGATGAGGACTTGCTTAATAATACACAACATGATGTAGTAACTCCAACTTGAGCCTCACAAAGACTATTTGAAGAGAAGTTAAGCAAAGGGGAAAAAGAAAGAAACTTGACTTTGTTCAAAAATAGAATAGGGGTGCCCAGGTGGCTCAGTCAGTTAAGAGTCCAACTCTTGGTTTCAGCTCAGGTCATGATCTCACGGTTCATGGTTTAGGCCCTACATCGGGCTCTGCGCTGATGGTGTGGACCCTGCTCCGGATTCTTTCTCCCTCTCTCTCATTCTCTCTCTCTCTCTCTCTTTCTCTCTCTCTCTTCCCCTCCCTCATTCATGCATGCTCTCTCTCTCTCTCTCTCAAAATAAACGAATAAACTTAAAGATATATATAATAAAGCCCCTTCCAGGGTGCTGGCTAATCATCCCTGTTTTAGGTGATACTTTGGCAAAATGAGCTCTTTTTTATTTCCTAATATCTTCAGAAGAGTTCCAGGATAGACAGTAGTGACAATTGATTCTATGTTATAGCTGTTAAGGTGAGTTTCCTGTTTTTGTTTTATTTTTGTTTTCAATTTTTTATTTCTTGTCCCACTTTCTGCATCTTATCAAATTATCATATACATGTATATATATACACACATTCATATTATATGTCTGTGTGTATATACATACATACATACTAACACATATGCAGTGTTTTCTACCCTAGGTAACAAAACTATACTAATTTTTATTTCATTCAACACCCACTCTATTGTAGCATAACAGTAATATACCCAGAGTAAATATTTTTAAATATTTGTTCAACATAGTTTGCCAATTACAAAGGATTCATGTTCATTAAGATGTATAATTACTTTCATACCATATGCTGTTCTGATATAAATTAAGGTTTGATATTTGAAAGAGACACCTATGATTCCAAGATTAGATCACACTCAATAACCTTTTCTTGTAAGCATATAACATGCTTTATGACTTTCACTCAGAGTTTGGGGATGGGAAAAGTGTTATTGGCATCACAACCCACAACCCCACTTCCAACCTTCCAACCTCATGTTTTCCTCCTCCGTAGACATAATGGTGTTATCTCTCAGTATTTTTAGTTTAGGCATTAAATCTTGAAAATATGCGATCAATGTGTGGGGAAACAAAGGGATATGTTATATACAGTGGATAACAAATTGCCATGCTTATGCCACACATGTTGTGAAAATGTCCAGGGGCCAAAAAACCAGGACCAGTAGGGTGGAAGCATCACCCAGGGGCTTTCTTATGTGTAGGAGGTTACTGGGGCTGGGGCAAGCATGGAGGGGATGATGTATCAGGAGTCTTTTAAGTTGCACATGGCAGAAATACAATTCAAACTTGCTTAGGCAACAAAAGGTATTGACACAGAGAATTGAAAAGTCCAAGAACAGTACTTGTTTCAAGCATTGCTAGAACTAGGTGGCCAGACAATGTTACCAGGACTCTGTCTCTTGCCGTTTCTTGGGCAGGCTCTTTCCAGATGGTGAGCAAACAGCCATTATAGAAGAAAATTCCAGGGAAGGACCTGGTTTAGTCACTTGCTGGTGCCTAAGCTAATTGCCAAAGCCAGGACATGTATTGGGCTGATTGGCCAGGCCTGGTTCTTATATCTAGTCTCTGTTGAGAAGAGAAAAGATTCAGAGTCAGCTGTATTCAAATTAAATGGCATAGAGTCAACACAAGAAAGAGGTAGTCTATTACCAGTGGACTGTGAAAAGATGCAGTGAACAGATGTCCACTGCTAAGTAAGGTTGTGAGAAAGTAGCTCATGGATGAATGCTATAGTTAGGAGAAACCAGTTTTAAAAGTGAGAAGGTCAAAAAGTATGTGCTAAATTTAAGGAGCAAATAAAAGACTTAAGTAAAATCTGTGGTTGCAGTTTTGAGAGGGATTCATTCACTTGCTGTTGTGATAGAAAATAGTCAGCTGGGCATGCAAGGCTTTGGTGAGAAGATGCTGTTTGAGAAAAGACCTGAAAGAGCCACGGAGGTATCTAGGAGAAGAGCATTCCAAGCAGAGGGAACGGCACATGCAAAGGAGACAATGAAGTAACCCAGGGCCAAGATGCCGTCAGGTGTGAGCAAGCAGGGATGATGAGGAGGCCATTGCTGGAATCTCTTAGCCATCATTTAGTGACTGAATCACAACCTGTGAGAGTCACAAGGCCATTGCTGCCCCAAGTTCATCACCAGGTATGATATGTGACAGTGCTGAATTCTCCCTCTTCTTGGATAGGAGCCTGAGTTGTAACTTGGAGCTCCCGTGGGTAGTTTACAAAGCCAAAGGAAGGGAAAAGGAGGTAGAGACTGACAGTCAAGAATCAAAGTCCATTCATTCATTTATTCCTTCATCCATCCGTGCATTCTTGAAGCGTTATTTGATATCCACTTGCTATTTTCAAACACTCAGGTAACCAGAGCACGAAACAGTAGGACAAAACTCGCTCGCCTAAGTGGTTTTACAGTCTAGCAGGAGTCATCTAAGAAGACTGGGCGGGCTACACTGGCAGGAGGAGTGGGAAGGAGGCAGGATTCATAGGCCTAGGCCGGTAGGAGGTCAGAAAGTCAGCAAGGGGAGCAATGTCAGTGACCTCCCATGCAAAGACAGAGGCTGCCTACCCTGTGAGGGTGGGGAGATGACTCTTGCCACTGCTGAGGTCAGCACACAGGCGCTGCCTCCCTCTGGCTGCCGCTTGGCATTTCCCCTTGTTGATGAAACATCCCAAGGTCTCCAGGCTCTTCCCTGCCTCTACTTACTAAAGGTGGCAGAGGAGGGCTATAGAGGGTAGAAAACAAAGGGTAGAAAACAAAGACTGTTGGACACAAAATGTCTCCTTTTGTTTCTACCCTGCATCTTCTTTTCCCAACATGTTGGAAAAGAAATTTTTAGAAAACATAATTCTACCTCTTTTGCTTATAAAATTCGATGCAAGAAAGATACCTTCTTTTTTGCCCCAAGTATAAAATGAAATATTCATCTTATCTATAGTTTAAACATAAATTTGCACTCATGATGAATTAAATGAATGCTTGGTTCTCATAGCACTTAGTAACCATTAGCTCCAGGTTATAAGAGGCCCTGGTTGATCAGCTTTTTCACGAACATGAGTTTTGAAGTGACCAAAGTAGTTTCAGGGCTGTAGGCTTCCCGGGCAAACATAGCTGTGAGGAGTAGTGAAAGCCCAGGGGGCATCACAAATTGGTGGTTTGATTTGGCAGGCCAGTGTTATTCTCCTTTATTCTTTAGTTTATTTCCAGAGTGTCTAGGTAGGGCATGAATTTTTCAGTTTGCCACAGCACGGACCAGTTTTGAACCACTCCCTATTGTCTATATCCACATGTTTCACCATCTCTACCTTCTCTTGAAAGCAGGGAAACATCTTATCGTAATTCTGTTAACTTCCTAAGAATATTAGACATTTAATTCTGAAGTCCTCATGGGCCCACATGCTCTCAAGCCTTAAAGTCCCTGGGTATCACTAAGAGCCCAGATAGTGACAGTTTTGCCAGTCATCAGAAAATGTCTGTCTAGAAAACAACAAATCTAGCATTCTCTTTGGGAGTCTCACGGACAGGATTAGGGTGGGGTCAGTGAGGTGCTCGCCTCAAGGGTGAAATTTAAGGTCACGTCAAAAAAAAATCAGTAATTGAGACAAATGACATATTTTTTTTAAGTTTATTTATTTATTTTTGAGAGAAAGAGACAAAGTGCAAGTGGGGGAGGGGCAGAGAGGAAGTGAGAGAGAGAAAATCCCAAGCAGGCTCCAAGCTGTCTGTGCAGAGCCCAACGTGCACACCTCACAAACTGTGAGGTCATGACCTGTGAGCCAAAATCAAGAGTCAGATGCCTAACTGAGCCACCCAGGCACCCTGAGATAAATAATAATGCAGTACTTGCAAAATCAAAATTAATGCAAAAATATCTGTGATAAAATATCAAAATTTCAAATGAAGACAGGTTTCTGTTTGCATGTCTGTGACTCTGCATTACTGCACAATAACATCAGTCCTTTTCAATCAGCCTCCGTTCCCTGACCCAACAAGGCAAAGAAACCCATGGCCACCAACAGGCAGGTTTACGATGGGTGACAACGGTGTGCCAACAGGTTGGGCAACGAACGTGGGGCTTTCTATAGACTCATGTCTAGACCTTTCATTAACCTTCCCACTTGGTTCAGGATGTAGGATAATGTTTAAGTAAGTATATATGCATAAAATTGCACACTTTCCCCTTTACCTCAGGCTTCAGTAAGGCACAGGGAAGAAGTTTTATTTTTTCTTTAAGTTTATTTATTTTGAGAGAGAGTATGCGGAAGGGGCAGAGAGAGGGAAAGAGAAAGAATCCCAAGTAGGCTCCACACCGTCAGCGCAGAGCCTGATGTGGGGCTCGAACTCACTGACCATGAGATCATGACATGAGCCAAAACCAAGAGTTGAATGCTTAACCGATTGAACCACCCTGGCACCCCCCAGGGAAGCAAATTTAAAGTCTTCTGTCTATAATTTAGCAGTCTGTATGAAAATGTCTGTCTTGTGTGGAACAGTTTACAAAATACATTCAGCATGAGCCCATTTTAAATACCTACCTATATGTTGATACAGATATAGATAAATAGATAAGCAGATGGTCTTTAGGAAGAGAAGAAGGCAGATAAGCAGGCAGACAAACTATATAAAACTGTATCTCTAAATGTTAAAATGTTCAATTGTGGGTAGCAAATTGTGGATTATTTTTATCTTCCTTTTCTTATTTATATTGTTTACCTCTCTACAATGAACCCATATTATTTGGGTAATTAAACAATAAAATTATTTTAAGATTCTTTTGACAACCCTATGTGCTTTCATAGCCTGATCACATGTGATAAGATGTTAACCAGAGACGTTTCTCTTGGTTTGGTGCCATCTCGGAAACACTAAATATGCTGTAATTACCAATAACACATACCTGTAAAAAAACAACAACAACAAATCAAGTAGCCAGTCTGCTGGAAAATGTACATTCAAAATGTGTTTGCCACTTTAATAGAATTCTCCAAGAGCATTTACTAACTCGTCATCTCATAGCTATAACCTTGCCCTCCTTCCTGATGACTACAAATTTGTTTCCAGGAAAACAGGACAAAACTTCAATTACACAGGAGTAAATATGTGACTGAAAGAGGTAGTGGGTGTGGATGCCAGCCTTACCTACATGATAGGCAGGCATGAGTTTTAATCCCCTAGGAAAAAAGGTGAGTTGTTAAATAAAGAAAGCCCACATTTCTAACGCTTATTAGCTAACATTTAGCTAGAAGGGTCACCAATCGTTAAATTATTTTTATAGGCAGCTTAGCAGAAGCTGTGTTTCCATGACAACAGACAATGTATGGAAAGGTTAAAAAAAAGTTAATGGGATTTGTGGTGATCTCAGTAATGCTCTATGGAAATCACTCATTAATTTGATTTTCCTATTTCTCAGGCTTCCCTGCCAACTGCAGAACTGGATTTTCTGGGGATGACTGATGTTGGAAATAATGCATTTCTGAGAGCTTCACTGTGCCTTTTTCCTGAGGAGTTGAGAAGGAGAGTTTGATAATCCCTCCCTGATCTCTCTATGAGCTGAATATGGGCAGGTACCTCTGTGAAAGACCCATAGCACCCCTCAAACTGACCAAGGGAAGTGAAGGTTTGGTCAGAGCAGCAGGCACAAGTTTATCTTTATTTTCTTCTGTAATCCACATTAGCATGTTTGCTTATAATTAAATGTTTTATGAGGAAAGAGAAATCAGCCTACTTTCCAAGTTTCTGAGCTGAGTCACTGGATGGATGATGGTGGAAAAGATTGAAGGATGAGCAGAGTGTGAGCAGAATGATAGGAATTGTATTATGTCATGACTGAACATTTTAGACCCAAAAGACTACTTCATGCAGACATGGCCAGTTTTGCTATCAATAGAATATCAGGAATAGTGCCCAGAATATGATTTTATTACCATTTGAAAGATTCACCTGCTGGTGTTGAGGCCTTTTTTACTTGTCCTCAATGTAGTTTTAATTTTTTTTTTAAACAAAAATACAAGAGAACAAATCTACACCTTTACTTATTTACTTTTCAGTAAGTTTAAATCCTTGAGGGATACAGCATCTCACAGGTTCTGTGGCCAATGGCTTTAGCAGGAAGCTTGCTTTGGAATTTGGCATGAACCATGCCACTGTTTCCATGAGCATGAGTTACTTTTCCCCAGATTACTCTGGTTTTGTTCAGTTTGCCACCAGGAGTCACTGTGTTATTCCTTGCTTTGTACACATAGGCACATCTCCTGCCTAGACAGAATTCAGTTTCATCTACAGCATAAACACCTTCAATTTTAAGAAGAACTGTGTGCACTCCCTCTGGTTCCAGAGACCCTGCTTATGGCCAACAAAAGTGGCCTTGGACCACAGCCTTCCAAACATATTTGTCATTTTAGGGGTCCTGTTCCCAAAAGGCATCCACAGGCTCCAAGATGGTGGAAAGAGAAAGACCAACTTAGTTTTAATTTTTATTAAAGTACTCCAGATGTAGATGTTTTAAAGATTTCTGCTCTTTTTTTTTCTTTATACTATTTATTTTTGAGAGAGAGAGAGAGTCAGGGAAGGGCAAAGAGAGAGGGAGAGGGGGAAAATGTCAAGCACACTCCACACTCTCAGCATGGAGCTCATCACAGGACTCAAACTCATGAACATTGAGATCATGACCTGAGCTGAAATCAAGAGTCATCTGCTTAACTGAGCCACCCAGGCACCCCCAGATGTAGATATTTTAGAAGCAACAAATTATGTTGCTTTCTGAACAGAATTTAGAATCTATTTATTTCCATATCTTGAATGGTCTATACTTCCTAGTATCACATTGACTTTGTGTGTGTTATGTATAAGTTAGAATCACATTGTTTTGTATCAATGTGAGGCTGCAATTATCCTTAGTATGTCTTTTAGGATTATTATGAGCTTCTCTGATGTGTCCTTCTCCACCTTAAAAATTCTATTAAGGAGCCAAGAGTTTACAAAGCAAATAAAAACAGATATTCACAGGGGCACCTGGGTGGCTCAGTTGGTTAAGTGTCCAACTTCAGCTCAGGTCATGATCTCTTGGTTTGTGAGTTCGAGCCCCATGTCGGGCTCTGTGCTGACAGCTCAGAGCCTGGAAACTGCTTTGGATTCTGTGTCTCCGTCTCTGTCTGCCCCTCCCCCACTTGTGTTTTGTCTCTTTCTATCAAAAATAAATAAAATATTAAAAAAAATTAAAAAAACAAACAGATATTCACATGTAAAAAAACCAGAATCCCAACTTTGACCAGGAAGACCACTAAACAGTGTATATTAATATAGACTTACAATGCTATTGTTTTCAGTGTGACCATGAATTCAGTGGAAGAAGTTTAGAATTATCATTTGAAAAAGAAGTGATTTTTTAATTTTTGTTTTACTTTTATTTAAATCCAAGTTAGTTAACATATAGTATAAGAATCATTTGAGTAGAATTTAGTGATTTATCCCTTAAATATAACACCCAGTGCTCATCCCAACAAGTGCCCTCCTTAGTGCCCGTCACCCATTTAGCCCATCCCCCGAACTAACACTCCTCCAGCAACCCTCAGTTTGTTTCTCTGTATGTAGGAATTTCCTATGGTTTGCCTCTGTGCTAAGTTACAAGGATGTTATTTTGAGGAATAGATTTGGGAGATAAGTAAAAGCATTTATCCTACCAAAAAAAACTTTAAGGTAAAAGAATGCCTAAACAATATACTGCCAATATGGCTCCAACCCATGAAAGACCTTTATCAACATCATATCCCACACCTGTTGAGACCCTAATCGGATTATGGTTAAGTCCCGGATACTTACTCCAAAGTCTTCTGTGGAAATCACACCAACTCAGAATGAAGTAAAAAACTGTTTTAAATTGGCTATATTAACGATGCTTCCTGATCCTTTTCTGTGTGGTTTTTTCTCCCAATTAAAAGTTTCACTCAGTATCAGTAACAGGGAAAGACCCTTTGATTCGGTAAGGACTCATCCCTATGTGACATCAGCTTTCTTCAAAACATTAAATAGGCACCAGCTCCACACAGAGCCGAATAGAGTTCCTAAGGTATAAGTTGTTCCTCCTCAGATCACTTATTTCCATGATCTTCATTATCATGAAGGCTTTGACATAATTTTCTTTTCCTTGCTAGGGAATTCTATGTGCAGATGAGTGTCAGAAGCTGAAGGGAGTCCACTGGCCATGTTTGCCTATGGTGGGGACTCAGGGTCAGGGCAAAGTATGACTTGTTAGGAATTTGCACCAGGATTGATCTAGGAAATTTAGAGGAAAAAAGAACAGAATCAGACACTTCAGGATTTAAGAACATTGCTGTTTCTCATGGGAGCTGTTTACCTTCTAATACAGAGTACTTAGAAAATGGAATTAGAAGGAAATTTGAAAAGGATGGGTGCTAATGTACAACTTTTTAAAATATAGTATCACCATTGCAGGAACAATGAATATGAATAATCAAGAATCTGATAGCTGACTTGTGTGGGGATACATCCAATAGAAATATTAACTTATTAAAACTGAAAAAGATAGAATGTACTGCATCAACACATGGATTAAAACAAAAGCCAGGGACGGGGTGCCTGGTGGCTCAGTCAGTTAAGGTTAAGCATCCGACTTTGGCTCAGGTCATGATCTCATGGCTCATGAGTTCAAGTCCCGCATCAGGCTCTGTACTGACAGCTCAGAGCCTGGAGCCTGTTTCAGATACTGTGTCCGTCTCTTGCTCTGTCCCTCCCCCACTCGTATTCTGTCTGTCTGTCTGTCTGTCTCTCTCTCTCTAAGAATAAATAAACATAAAAAAAAGCCAGCAGTTTCTAGGAATTATGTATGTCTCTATAATATTTAACTTAGCAAAACCTAGAATAGCTTTCCATTGGATACTTCTCCAGAGTCATGAAAATATTCTGAGGTGATTTAAGTCAAGTCTTAGTGCCTGTTATGAGTTGAATTGTGCCCCTCCTCCCCAAATGCATATGTGACCTTATTTGGAGATAGGCTTTTGACAGAGTTAATAAAGTTAAGATGAGGTCATTATGGGGTCGAACTAAATAAGATTGGAATCTTTACCAAAAGGGGAAACTTAGGGGCACCTCGGTGGCTCAGTCAGTTAAGCATCTGACCAAGGCTCAGGTCATGATCTCTCAGTTTGTGAGCTTGAGCCCCACACCGGGCTCTGTGCTGACAGCAAGGAAACTGCTTAGGATTCTCTCTCCCTCTCTCTGCCTTTCCCCAACTTGTGCTTTCACTCTTTCAAAATAAATAAAGTGTTTAAAAAAGGCAGAGGAGGGGATGGAATTTGGACATAGAGATATCCACTGGTGATGTAAAGAGACACAGGGAGAAGATGGTCATTTACACATTGAGGAGAGAGGTCTGAAACAGATCCTTACCTACCAGCCCTCAGAAGGAACCCACTCTGCCAACACCTTGATTTCGGACTTCTGGCCTCCAAAACTGTGAGAAAATAAATGTATGTTGGTTAAGCTACCCAGGCTGTGGTACTTCGCTATAATGCCTCAGCAAACTAATACAGCACACAACAATCCCATCAAGGACCAAAGCGATTGGTCCTGACTGGAGGCTTAGGCTTCATCCTTCTTTCCCTTATCAGGGTCACGGATGTCAGACTGGGAAGCCGGAGAGATGAAATGTGAGATGGCACTATGTCAAATCAACTAATGAGGAAAAGAAACACAGAGCCACTGGAGTTTGATTACTCTCATGATTTATTAATATTCAGATTGAAAAAGGAGCCTTAGAGCCGCAAGTTACGCTAATTGGCACATTTGCTTTATTTTATTTATTTATTTATTTATTTTCAAAACAAACTGGGTTTTTGATTTTTTTTCCTTTTTGTTCATTCCATCACATTAAAAGGAGGAAAAGAAAAATGGTTTTGAATTCACTCGATATTTTGGACTCCTCAGATGAACGGAACATTGCACACACACTTGGAACAGAGAGAGATAGAGAGGAAAGTGGACTCCCACAGGGCCACACGCACCAGATCAAAAAACTTGGATACAGTGCAAGAATTTCCCGAAATGATTGGATCATCATTACCAAAAACTCGCCATAACAACACCAAGAAACAAAAAATGTTTAAGCCACACTGTTTGACTTGGGATCTTTCCTGCTTTTTTTTTTTTTAAATGTTTGCCACACAGAGAGAAAGAGGGCTAGTGGGTAGGAGAGGACAGACTCACGGACGTGAGCAGGACAGGAAGGGGAACTTCAGAGTGGAGTTGAGAAGAGGGATGGGGAGAGACAGGGTTCAGGAGAGGGGAGAGTGGGGACGTGGAAAGCCATTTCTTAAAGTTCAGGCATGTTCTTGGTCCGCCTCACGTTCTTCTCCTTTACCCTCATCCTGCCGGGCACTTTCCTTAGGTTTGGTTTCATCTACAGCTTCTGAGGAAGAAAACAAGAGCGGGGAGGGGAGAAAGGGGTTAGTATTTTGTCTCATCTCTTCATATGATAGTGCAATGCATGTCTCTTTTTCATACCATTTCATAAGAGATTTAAGATAAAAAGAGATCATTGTTAGTAATATAATTGCCAAGTTCAGAAGGGTTTACCTCCAGCAGGCTCTTCAGTGACATGTATGGAAGAGCTCAGGAACAAAGCTGTGATATTAGGGGAAGGAGCCACTAAACAGAAATTACCACGGTCTTTAATCTCTCAGCCTTGCAATCAAGATATCCATACACAGGCTCTTCAAATAAGGAATTGACAACAAGCTTGTATCTCTTTTCAATCCATGTCAAACTGATTGTGACAGATAATTTCTATGGATCGTTGAACAGCCATTCCAACTCTCACCTCTTATTAGTGGTGTCATAAAGGCTGGAAAGTAAAATAATTGAGTTTCCAGATCTCCTTGAAGCTAGAGGTATCCATGTAACACAGTGATGGCCAATTAGAGACAGAATTCCTTGAGGAGGACCCCAGAGAAGGTCTTTGCTTTACTTTCTGTTATTCCTGATAGCTGAGACATCAAACAATACCTGGTAGTATAGCAGCTATCTTGTGACCATGAGGACAAAAACTATACACTAAGGATGGTGGAGCAGAAAGGAGAAAAAACTATCATTGAGTGACCTATCAGTCTCAGACAACTTTACCTCAGACTTTTTCTTGTTATGTGAGATAAATAAACTTTAAACTAAACCATTATAGTAGCTTTTAGTTTCTTGCAGTCAAGAATATTCCAACTGAATATACTTATCCATAAGGCAATGTGCTTTAACACGGAAGACTGTGTCTTTTTTTTTTTTTTTAATTTTTTTTTTCAACGTTTATTTATTTTTGGGACAGAGAGAGACAGAGCATGAACGGGGGAGGGGCAGAGAGAGAGGGAGACACAGAATTGGAAACAGGCTCCAGGCTCTGAGCCATCAGCCCAGAACCCGCCGCGGGGCTCGAACTCACGGACCGCGAGATCGTGACCTGGCTGAAGTTGGACGCTCAACCGACTGCGCCACCCAGGCGCCCCAAGACTGTGTCTTTTTAAAGGATAGTTTCTTCCTCAGGAAGCAGGCAAATTTTCTAACTTTTCTGCCTGGTTTCCTGATAGAACTCAGTCAATTGATTTCATGTGACAGATGGTTCACTAAGACACCAGCTAGTGGAAAGAGAATTCCTTTGCCCTGAAATCACCCATATTGCTAACCTAAATTCCTTGTGTTGGGTGTCCCCCAGATTATCCCTGGTTTCAATAATTTGCTAGAAAGACTCACAAGACTCAGTATATAGTCCTATTCATGGCTATAAATTGCTACAGTGAAAGGACACAAAACAAAATCATCAAAGGGAAAGTTGTATGGGGTGAAGTTTGGAGGAAACCAGGCACAAACTTCCAAGAGCCCTTTCCCTATGGAGTCATACAGAATGTGCTTAATTCCTCCAGCAATAAACTGCAACATGTATGAGATGTCAGCCACTAGGGAAGCTCATCTGAGCTCACAAGTCCAGAGTTCTTACTGGGGGCTGGTCATGTAGGCACCCTCTGCCTAGCATGTACCAATTCCAGACTCCCAGAAGGAAAATGGATGTCCAGCATAAACCACGTTGTTTGCAACAAGTGTTTAGGCACAATAAAGACTCTTAGGAAATGGTGAGACCCTTCTCAAAATTCAAGTTCCTAGATTCCAGGCAAGGATCAACTTTACAAGCATCCTAAGAAGTGAGAGATGTTGAGACTAAAGAAATCGAGGCCTTTTAGGAGACCGCTAGAAGAGTTCACATAAGTGTATGTTTCTTTCAAATCAGTCAACGCTATATTTATATTCAGATGAAGTTCAACATCTACATACAAATAAGACAACTGCTGGAAATATATTTTTGGAATTCTTTCTTTGGAACAACCATCTAATAATATTCTTTTAAATCTGTCAGTAGCAGAAAATGTTTATCTCCTTGGAAATAAATTTGAGTTTTAGAATCAAATGAGGCTGGACTGGTAAATAAGATAGCAGCTATGATGGTTCATTTTAATGTTACAACGACTAATTTTTGACCAAAATTTTTAAGTCTGATTTATTTTGGGAATTTGTAGCTGACTATCAGTTACTTTCCAAATGTAATTATTATAGTAAGGCTACCTACTATTACTCATAAAGCCATTTTATTGGGCCTAGCCTTCTTAAGCGACCATTATTACTCTTAAAGAACTGGGATACCAATCATATTTTTCAGGAAAAATTTTTGTATAAAGCTAACTCAATTTTGATCATTGTAATACTCTATGTACCAGCATTGTCCCTTGTGGATTATAGAACTCTGGTGAACTAATGAATCAGCTAATTTTCTGCCAGAAGAAAGCTTTCAGGTTTATTTCAGTGAGTTTTTTGTTTTTGTTTTTGTTTTTTTGTTTGTTTGTTTTTTATAGCAATCTGGAATTTGCTCAGAGAATTTACTTAGTTCCTTAGCTCTACTCAAACTTTTGGATACTACAGGTATCCCCAAGATGGTTTACTATCTGTATCACCCAGGAAACAATGAATTTAGTGCCCTCTTCAAACTGCAAAAAAACCAGAACATTAATTTAAACTGGCCTGAAGCATATAGAAGTTTCAGGTGTAGGAACAAGACAAGACTTTAAGCCTTTCTACCTGAAATAAAAACTTGGGAGCTATGAGGTAGATTTAAGGGAGGCTGGGGAACTTGAGAGAAAAGGTGGAAGCAGAATGTCTGTTTATAGAAAAGGAAAGAACATTCCAAAAGGAAAAACAAAAGAACAAAGATTCAGGTAATTCTGAAAAGCAGCCACACTTTCTGTCTTCTGTCAGAGTGGAATCAGGTTAAATTCTCCCAAATGCCTGTACTTTCTCTTGTCATCCTTTGCCTGGGCCTGGGAGAAAGAGTGAAAATGGCACCCATCTCTATTCTGGCAGGAAGTGCTGCTGTCCACTCCCTGTTAGTGGACAATATCTACATATTCTTTCCTTTAAATGCTTCAAAATATTTGAAATATACTTATTTATTCATTTACTTGTTCAATAAGGTGTTATTGAACACCTGTAATGTGCCAGACATTTTTCTAGATATTGAGAAGAGGTGGAAAAAACATTTAAGACTTATTTAAGTCTTTCACAATATACCTTCAACAGACAATGAAATCCATAATCATAGAATGGCAGGGAGAGAGGCCTCAAAGAATATCCAGTCACTAGACATAACTCTTTAAGGGTAACAACAACTTCATTTTTGCTCAACTTTGAACCCCCTGTGTCTAGCACAGAACCTAGTGCAGGGAAGGCCCTCAATAAACATTTGTTGAATGAAAGAATGGATAGACATCCTCACTTCATAGATGAAGAAGCAAAAGTCCAGATGTTTCCCTAAATCATACGGTTTTCTCATGACCTAGCCAGAACAAAAACCTAGAACTTCTACTAGTCTCAGTTTCCCATTACATCAGGTGGTCAAACTCGACCAGAGAAGGTCAAGATCAAATCAGTTTTATTCAGCACTAGAAACAGGTAGCTAGGGTCCACAGGCTTTTAGTGATCTAAAAAACTTCTGAGATTAAAAACAAACTGTTGGCTCCAAAATTTAAAATAAAAAACATAAAATTAAAACTGATGAAGTTCAATTAGTTGACTACAAAAGGGAACATGTCAGTCAACTAGCTGGAACTCAACTGAATACATATAATTATATACACATTATATTTTATATGAGATAAGATTAGTTTTTATTTACTTGATATTACTGAATACTGAACAAAGGAGTCATCTCTGTGTTAGATGTAGGGATGACTAGCTGGTAGAAATAATATGTGTCAAGTCAGTGGATTCAGCTACATTTTTATAGGCCACCAGGAAATTATGGGGAGAAAAATATGGAGGAAGGAAACAATATAAAGTAAGAATCTTCCACAAACACAAAAGTAGAGCAAGAACTCATAATGATATATTTTTTAAAGCATACACAAAAACAGAAACAAGCAAACAACAATAAGCCTACATGCAAGTGAAGGAAATGGTGATCAAATATGAAGCACATGCCTGCTCTAGCCAGATCCACTTGGAAGGGAGACTGTGTATGAGTTTGTGAAAAGTTTTAACCTTAGACAAAGGGAAGTTATTGGAAACAGAATCCAAGTTATGTATAAATGGGTCCATTTGAGCGTGAATGCCAGAGAGAACTTCTGGATATTGCTAACTTGTTCCTTCTCCCTCGAATGCCAATTCTAAACAAGTCACTGTAGTTAATAAGTGATGTTGACCATATACTTATATGTCTACAATTTCTTACCTGTTCTATTCAGCAACCTCACTCCCTGGAAAGAATCACAAATGACAACTTTCCTGGCCCTTTGTATAAAGTGTTTAGTTATAGCTAACATAGTTGAGCACCTCCTATAAGCTCACAACAATTCTACATGTATTTGTGTCATTTCATTTAATCCTTACAGCTCTTTAATCAGTCCATTTTACAGTTGGGGAAGCTGAGGTACTTAGTGAGATGAAGTTACTTACCTAAGTCTGTACTATTTGTAAATGGCAGCAGTGAATTTCAAAGTAGGACAGAGACATCTAGGCAGCTTCTAATTTAGATTCCTCTCCCTGCCCTTATCTTTGCCCAAGAAGGATGGGTGGGCTCAGAGAGGGAACCAGAGCAGGGGGTCCACAGGTGCCTAGGCCTGCAGCCTACACAGTTCAAAAACTGGTCTTAATACAAGCAGCTCAGAATGGAGGGAAGAATCTTGATTAGTCTTGAACAATATGAAATCTGGTCTTGGCACTCTCTGGCACTAATTACATAATTATAAATGCTAGGGATGAGTTAATATGTAATCTTTAGTATTTTGTGCAAAAACTTTGATCACCATGGTGAGTGTCAGAGATAAATGAATGGCTGAGGCCAGCTGGTCACTCCAATTATCATGATCCAATTAGGGTAAATAATCACATTCCCCATCTAGAGGATCAACCTCCCTCTGAGACAGTTATTGCTTACGAAGAGGCGAAGAGGCGGTGGAAGCTAAAGACTGAATGAGATTTTCAGACCAAGTGACACAGAACAAGTGAGTGCAAGTAAATGGGCCCAGAACTGGCAAAAGGGGAAAGCCTGAAGTCATTGATGTGATTGTTGAGAGTCAGCAAGTTGGAGAGTAGAAAGTGCTTTTTCTTTTTCAGTTTAGCTCTGAATAGCAATTTTGCTCATATTAAACATGGAAACCTAATATTATTAAGACATTACAAGAAAGGCAAGATTAAATGAATCATAGGTTATGCATGTACCAGATGACCAGTGAACGTATTTTCATTAACAGTCATTACTATTCAATACCTAGTAATGGCTTCTCCCCCCCAAATCAGTCTTCACCAAGGGAAATCAGCCCCACAAATCCAGTTTTATTATGAGGCATAATGTATCCTCCCAAACAAATAAAAAAACCAAAACACCAAATCCAAAAACTGATGATGCATTTTAGTAGTTTGGTCTAAAGGGGGGGGGAGTATTTTTTTTTTTTAATGAAATTGGCAGTGTTTCATAATTATATATATTAAATTATTAAATATTTAAATTCTCAAAAACTATATATAGTCACTTTGAACAGGTGATGTTAGCTTCTGGTAAAGACCTGTAAAATTCTCTGGCACTAGCATTTTAGCCTTGACAAAAACATTACTTCTTTCAGACCCAAAGACCTCTTAGAAATGACCATGTTCATTAGAAGTCTCCATGAATTTTATCGTTTCTGTGTTAACTTAAACAGAAAGTTAGCATCATAGAAAGTAAAGTCATGTATTCTTAATGTTCTGGAGTTAAGCACACTAAAAAAGGGAAGAAAAAGTGTGCTGCTCATTTATTCATTTATTTATTTAGTGAAAGGTCCTGAGCCTATGTGCGTTCTACATGTTTCAAATATAGCAGTGGTGCTATAGCAATGAAAACACCAAGTAAGATAAGAATCCCTACCTTCCTGGAAATTATATACCAGTTAATCACTAGCACATTTATATGGCAGTGTATTGTTTGTTGGAGAAGGAGTGGTAAAGGAAAAAGTGGTAGCTGGACAAGAAGCACTCAGCCCAAAGGGGCATAATTTCTCCTGGATTTGTAAAGTTGAGTATCTTTAATAACTTTCTAAATACAGAAAACCCTGGTAACTTTCACATTCTCAATCCACAACCATCATTCCTAAGGAAGATCAAGACCACATTAAAACAGCAATAAAGGGGCACCTGGGTGGCTTAGGTGGTTGACCATCTGACTCCAGCTCAGGTCATGATCTCATGAGTTTGACCCCTGCATCAGGCTCTTTGCTCTTAGTGCAGAGCCCGCTTCAGACCCTCTGTCTCCCTCTCTCTTTCTGCTCCTCCTCCCACTCTCTCTCCCTAAAATAAATAAACATTAAAAAAAAAAAAACCAGCAATAAAGATGGAAGTCATTTCTTTATGTATTTGAAATAGTGTGGTGGTAGCCTTAAAACAGTAAGGGGACCCAGGTGGATGATTTCACAGTGGTGCTTGAAAGATGTATGCAAATTGGCTCTCTGATCCTTACTGAAATAGTCTAGAAGCAGCTCTTGACTTGATGCATCCCATTCATTTCCTCGAAAGGGTGAGAATAGCACGTCTGCACATTCTGTCGGGAGCAGATACCAAGAGCATATGCAGCAGCGGCTGCTCGCGTGCTCAGTCGGGCAGTTCGGCTGCAGTGCTGCTGGAGGGATGGCGGTGTTCCCAGCTGCTATCGCCTACCCTGAGCTCTAATGGCCCTGTTTACTGGCTCCAGTCCAGGCCCCTCCTCAGCCCTACATTACTGAAATTAGGTTGAGTGGATTTCCGAGTAAAACATTATCTCTTGGGACCTGCCCAGCTCTCCCCAGCCTTGTCAACATTGATTAAATAGAAGCTGCTATCATCCTGGGGCCATGCCTACAATTACTCTTCCAACCACTCCAGGCTGGGGTGTTTGCTTTCCCTTTTTATTTTCACTTTTCTTAAATATTAAACGTTATCACCTCAAAGGCTCAAAGGAAAGTAACAAAAAAAATTCTGAAGCTAACTCACACATATCCCTTTGTCACTTACATGGTCTTCCGCTGAAGCTGTGTGCCAGATGTCAATCTGGAGCCTGGATCATGGCTTTTGGTGGGCACTGGGATCCACATTTTGACCTCCACTTTTGGCCACTTTTTAAATCTTGTTTTACATTTTAAATTTCTTTCAAAGCATTGAGCCAGGATACACCATTTTCATGTCAGCAGAATGATGCAAATATTACCTATGCCCCCCACCTCTTGCTTTTTGAGCCTTCGAAAGAGAGGATAATTCTATTGCTTCTAACACTATTCACTTGAGGATTTTAAAGAGTAGCAAGCAAAAATTTAACCAAAGAGAAAACTCAAAGGCAGCATGATGGTGGGGTCCCAATGATATTTGAAACTACATACACATGTTTACTTTTCTTAAAAGTTTAGGCCTAGAACCAAGCTGATTTGTATTCTAGCCTTGACTTTGCCACCAATTAGTCATATGATCTCAGAGAAGTTATTTTTCCTTTCTATAAAATCTATACAAATTCTATAAAAACATGAATAATGACTATTCCACCTTATTGCAGGTTGTTTGGAGGTTGAAACAAGAAATCTGAAAGGACTTCATAAAATTTTAAATGCAGAATGAAGTACATTGAGACTTAAATCCAACCTGTGAGATTTGGGTAAAAAAGACCCATCAAGTTTAATATTCTTATCCCAGGAAGATAAGAACCATTTCCCAAAGGAAAACAAAAAACAAAAAACAAAACTTCTTTCTCAGATAATTGGTTAAGAGGACTTCTCCACTAGAATATTCCTGTAGTCTCTGACTCTGATCAGAAAATAAGGATACACGTGATGTGTTAATAAATAATAATAAATTTAGTTAAATTTAGTAGATGTGTTAATAAATAATAATAAATTCAGTTACAGAAGTTGGGAAAGAATCTAGGATCTCTAACGTTTGAAATGAAAGTCACTGTTTTTTTGGTCTCTCTCTTTCCTTCCTTCCTTCCTTCCTTCCTTCCTTCCTTCCTTCCTTCCCTTCGTTCTTTCTTTTCTGAAAGAAAAATGACCCAGAGATTTTTGTTTTGAAAAAATTAAAACAAAAGCCAAAGAACATACAAGTTGACTGGCCTTGAAAACTTCTTAAACAATCTCAGTAGAAAATGTCTGCCAAATCAAAAAGAATGAAATCTTGCCATTTGCAATTACGTGGATGGAACTGGAGGGTACTATGCTGAGTGAAATTACTCAGAGAAAGGCAAATATCATATACGACTTCACTCATATGAGGAATTTAAGAGACAAAACAGATGAACGTAAAGGAAGGGAAACAAAAATAATATAAAAATAGGGAGGGGACACAACCTAAGAGACTCTTAAACTGGAGGGGTTGTGGTAAAGAGGATGGGCTAAATGGGTAAAGGGCATTAAGGAATCTACTCCTGAAATCATTGTTGCACTATATGCTAACTAACTTGGATGTAAATTTAAAAAGTTAAAAAATTTTAAAAAAAGGAAAATGTCTGCCAAACCATCAAAAATTAGTGTTCTAGCTTCTGCCCCCATTAGAAACATGCAGAAAGATTTTAAAAATTGCAATTTATGTGTCTTGCATAGTTGCCCTAAATCATTTTTGGAAAAAGATGGTATAAATGAATAAAATTAAACAGTGTTAGTATTTCTTACCATTCTCATAATGAATAAGTCAACTTTTAAAGGTTAAAAATGACAACAAAATTGGAGGAGTTTTACTCTAGCATAACAGTCAAGGCAATTCACCACCTCATTCTTCCCCTCAGCTAAACTACGTGCCAAATGGGCAGTAGAAGCTGGAGATCTAGTGAGACACAGCTTTCTGTTAGTCCACAGGAGGAATGGAAGATTGGGAGTCAGCATGAACAATCCGTGGCTCCTCAGACACTGAGAAATATGGAGAAAGGTCACATTAAGGATAGAAAAGTGATGCTGTGATATTGAGTGTTGCTAGTAATGATGATCAGAAACAGTTCAGCCTAGAAATTAAGTTTTTCTCCTTTTTTTTGTGGGGAATTTTTTAAATAGTTCAAAATGCCATCTAATAGGAGTTCAACTCTGCAGTGCCCCCTTTTCACTTCACAGTAGCCCAGGTGAGGAGAATCCTAGCTGGGAGAAAGGCTTAGCTGCATGTCTCTAGCCTTTATAAACTCCATTGTCTTAGAGGCTAGGAAGATAACATTAATGTGAAAAATCTGACAATAGATAAAACCAGTGGTAAGGTCAAAAGGCATTTAAAAAATGTTAAAACACTCTCACTGGAAAAATAAAAGGGAGCATGATATCTGGAGTAAGACTCTTTAATTGTACTGAGAAGATACATTTGTGGACTCTGATTTCAAAATGGAAGAGGTTCCCTTTAATCAGAATAAAAGTCATATTCATCTTCAAGAACCAACTTCAAATCAGGAGCCCTGAATAATAGTACTGTCTTTTCCATTTTGCTAATTTTATATTACAGATCTTCCTCGACTTACAATGGGGTTATATCCCCGAAACCCCATTGTAATTTGAAAGTATCATAAGTTGGGGTGCCTGGGTGGCTCAGTCAGTTGAGCGTCCGACTTCGGCTCAGGTCATGATCTCGTGGCTTGTGGTTTGAGCCCCGCGTCAGGCTCTGCACTGACAGCTCAGAGCCTGGAGCCTGCTTCAGATTCTGTGTCTCTCCATCTCTCGGCCCCTCCCCTGCTCATGCTCTGTGTCTCTCTGTCTCTCAATAATAAATAAACGTTTAAAAAATTAAAAAAAAAGAATCATAAGTCAAAAATGCATGTAATACATCTAACCTACTGAACATCATAAATTAGCCTTGCCTATCTAAAACGTGCTCAGAATACTTACACTAGCCTGTAGTTGGGCAAAAATCATCTCACGCAAAGTCTATTTTATAATAAAAGTGTTGGATATCTCATGTAATTTATTGGATGCTGTCCTGAAAGTGACAAACAGAATACTTGTATGAATACAGATGACCGTATGGGTGCAGAATTGTCTCAGGTGTATCGGTTGTTCACCTTTGTGATCGTCTGGCTGACTGGGAACTTCAGCTCTCTGCCACTGCCCAGCATCATGAGAGGATCGTACCACATACTGCTAGCCTAAGGAGAGATCAAACTTCAAATTACAGTTTCTACTGAATGCATATCGCCTTCACACCATTATAAAGTCAAAAAATAGTAAGCCAAATCATCATTAAGTCAGGCATCATCTGTATTCATATTTCAAGATTTTTTTAGTGAATGAAGTAAAAAAAAGTAGTATCTATTTCAGATTTTATACATGGCCTACCAAAGCAAAAAGAGGTAGCAAAAAAATTAGTTCACAATATTGGCTCTCCCTTTGCTCGTCAGTCAAGTTTTCACTACATCTCTACATCCCTACTTATGCCTTGCAGATGAGATGTCCTATGTTCTTTGTCTCAGATGCTGTTGGTACCCTCTCAGGTCCCCATTGCCATCTTCCAGCCACCGGAGGTGTTGGCTGCCAATTGCCCACTTCTGTCCCTGGAATGGGGATGTGAATTGTGAATTACCTCAACCAGAAGTGTCTGAAAAGTGATGTGTTGTCTGCCCCACAAGACTCCAGGGCCCTTGTTTTTGGGCAAAACCGTCTATTGGTGATGCAGTTTGTACTTCAAAGTTCTCTGTGGGATCAGGTTGAGACTTCACTTTTCCAGAACCCACATCTTGGACTGTCTTTTTCCCCTGGGCTGTCCTCTTTCTCACCCCTTACAGATTTCCACCAATAAAGTATTCACATAAGAGTCCCATCTCAGGCTCAGATTTTAGAGAATGGGACCAAAGTTATTCCTTTAACCAAAAATTAAGGACTGGAGTTGGAAGGGAGGCCACTCAATTACCTCAGTCAATGTGTGTAGCAAATCTTCAGGGTTTGAATCATTTGGGTTTGCTGCTTAATTGTCTCTCATGACGCAGCTCAAATATTGTTTCCATACCTCCAAAGCTATCCTAGGCATAATTAGTCAGTTCCTTCTCTTTGTTTATATGGAAATTATATCTCTTGCATTATACATTAGTTTGTGGTATCCTTTTGTGTCTTCTTGACTGTGAACTAACTTTTCAAAGGAAAAGGATCCATTTGCTAGATTTCAAACTTCTCTAAGGAAGAGACTTTTTTTTTTTAGTTGGTCTACCTTTTATTAAAACCATGCTCTGACAATTATAGATACTGTAAGTAATAAAGTATTTCCCCACCATCAGGGAAGTGCACACCCACCCACCCACACCATTCTTAGTATGCCACTGCTTGTAGGTTTTAGCATCCAGGCTAATTTCTCAAGAAAGTCATCCATGATCCTTTAGACCGGTTCTTCCATCATGATCCTCAGGCAGAGATTATTTTAAATTTATTTTGTTCACTAATAAATCCCAAATGCCTAGAAAAGTGCCTGGCAAATATTTATATGTATATTCATATTTATATTCATATTCATACGAATTTATTGCTTTCATGAATCAATTCACTTGTTGTTTTTTTTTTTATTTTTTTTACACTTATTTATTTTTGAGAGACAGAGTGAGACAAAGTGAGAGTAGGGGAGGGGCAGAGAGAGATGGAGACACAGGATCAGAAGCAGGCTCCAGGCTCTAATCTGTCAGCACAGAGCCCGACACGGGGCTCAAACCCACAGACCATGAGATCATGACCTGAGCCAAAGTCGGACACTCAACCGACTGAGCCACCCAGGCTCCCCTCAATTCATTTATATCAACCCCAACTCCTAGTATCATGCTTATCACAAGATGAGCATTTGATATTTTTAAGGGAAAGAAAGTATGGAAAAATGGAAAATCCCAAAAATGCTTTGTGACATGTAGATAAAACCTTAAGTTTAAACCTCAAGCAGAAAAACTTGTAATGATGAATGGTGAACTTGTAATGATGTTCTGAATTTCAAAATGTTGGATAATAAAAAGGAACCAAAACATTATTCTGGCTCAGAGCCATGGAAAGCATTATGCCATCACCCTCCTTTTTTTTTTTTTTTTTTTTTCTTTTGGCTGATTTGAATTTTATGTCTATCTTCTAAGTTTATAACAAATTACTCAGATAAAAAAAAAAATGTAAAACATAGATATTTACTAAAAGCATAACTATTTTTAGATGGCGTAGAGTAATGAATAAGAAAGCTGGTTCTAGAGTCAGACTATTTGCATTTAAATTCTATCTCTGACACTTACCAAGACTTTGAGTGAGTTACTTAACCTCCTACTGCTTCATTTTCCTTATCTGTAATTGATGGCAGTATTGTTACTCACCTTATGGAGTGGTTATAAGATTTAAGTATGTTAATTATTTAAGATATTTAATACTGAATGGTATATTTCAGTAAGTGCTCATTAAGTGTTGGCTATAGTATTAGTGACTGAATGGGAACTAATACTGGCTTAATGTTTACTATGTGTCAAGCATTGTATTAAGGAGTTTCAGATAAAGGCATTCAATATGCATCTTCCTTGTTTTTCTATTTCTCCATCAGTGGAAATAATAATAATATCTATCTCATAGATTTGTGAAGAGCATTACATGAGAGGAAACAAAACCTAACTCCCTGCCACTACCTTGCCTGCCTGTGTATCTAATAAATGATACATTCATGCTTATCCAATCTTAATGCACAGCCCTCCCTTTTTTTTTTTTTCAATATCCCAAGAAAGGGAGAGAGAAAAACCTGTGACTTATTTAGTTTTTTGCTTATAAAATGGGAAAAAAAATCATTCTTTGAAAAAGGCTTTGAAGTCAAAAGCCAAAGTCCAGAAATGATTACATCAGGAAAGATGATAACTGGCCAAACTTAAGGGGCATGATTCTATGATGTAGGAAGCAAAAATCAAGGCTGCTAAACAGTAATATTTCAAAAGGCAGGAACTTCTCTGCTATTGCCTCTACTTAAGAACAGAACAATCTCCTCTATTTTATACCCAAAGAATAGCAGCCTATTGATTTCAAAAGGAAATAACTTTGTCTTTGGCCTTTATCTTTGGTCATTTGATTCCATAAATGTAGCAAAAATGTACCACACTGAATGAACAAGAACTAAGTCACCCCCATCCCAGATGTGTAGTAAATCTTGCATCCAGTAGGCAAGTTACAGAGGGGATGGCAATTCTCCAGGCATAAGACATCATATCTGGGGCGCCTGGGTAGCTCATTTGGTTGAGCACTGGACTCTTGATTTCAGCTCAGGTCAAGATCTTTCAGTCATGGAATCAAGCCCCATGTTGGGTTCCATGCTGACAGTGCAGAGCCTGCTTGGGATTTTCTCTTTCCCTCTCTCTTTTCCCTTTCCCCCTCTCCACTCTTTCTCTCTCTCTCTCTCTCTCTCTCAAAACATATAAATACACTAAAAAAAAAAAAAAAAGGAATTATTTCCAATTTTAAGAAAACTTTCCTTATTTGATAATCACCAAATCCAAGACTTGAAAGAGACCTAAGACTTCTCATCCCTTAACCTTAAGGAAAACAAGTAGATACACTGAAAATTTTCAACTTCATTATGAGAAAGATCTTTTCATTTCCAAGTAGACTTGCTGTCATCTGGGGACAGGGCATATGTTGGGGGAGAAGTCCTTGGGGTTGTGTCGAGGACTGCTCTGATGGCTTATTTTTCTTACCTGTGCACAACACTCTCTCATTTCTGGGCCTCCTGAAGAAAGGAATTCCAACAGACTTTGAAGGATAGTATAAAGATGGAGTAAGAAGGACTGTTCTCTTTTAAAAATTCCAGGCAAAGAAATACCATACTTTTTGGAATCTTGTTAATATTGTTAAGTTAGCATTCCCCACCCCCAAAATTTACCTATAGTTTCTCCTGCTGCATTTTGGAGGAAGTTAATAATTTTCAAAAAAAAAAAAAAAACTCAAAAAACAAAATCAGACCTTAGGTATTTGATATTAATTAATGAGGTCTGTATTTAGGAGATGGGAAAAATTAAACAGGCTTGTTATGTTTGTTGGTCATTTTTCATTGAGACTACTTTTTAGCTTTCCTTTATTGCAATTTTCCAATTTCATTCAAACAGGCTGCTTAGGCATTATACCAGCCTTTTCCTTAGGTGTTTCTATTGTAGTCACCCTAGGTCCCATTTAATGATCAATGTCTCTCAGACCTTAAGAAATCTAAAGAACAATCTTCTAAGCTATACTGGTTTTCATTTAAAAATTCAGCTAATCAGAGTGCCTGGGTGGCTCAATGGGTTAAGTGTCTGACTTTGGCTCAGGTAATGATCTCATGGTTTGTGAGGTTGAGCCCTCCATCAGGTTTCTGCTGTAGGCTTAGAGCCCGCTTCACATCCTGTTTCCCTTTCTCTGTCCATCCATCTCTCTCACTCTCTCTCAAAAATAAGTGAACATTCAAAAAAAAAAAAAAAAGAAAGAAAAAATTTCAACTAATCATCAGTAATGTTTTAATACAGAGTCAGTTAATATGCTTATTACAAATATTATATTTTCAACATTTGTCTTTAAAGGCAAAAACAGGGGCGCCTGGGTGGCTTAGTCAGTTTAAGCATCTGACTTCGGCTCAGGTCATGATCTCACAGTTCACAGGCTCAAGTCCTGAGTCAGGATCTGTGCTGACAGCTCAGAGCATAGAACCTGCTTCGGATTCCATGTCTCCTTCTCTTTCTGCCCCTCCCCCACTTGTGCTCTGTCTCTCTCTTTCTCTCAAAAATAAATAAACATTAAGAAAAAATTTTTTAAAGAGGCAAAAACAGATCCTGGGTTGTCAAAACCAAGATCTGATATTTGAGTAAATGATTTGATTATCTGACTCCAGGATTAAAATACAGAAACCCAAATTAGACATAACTGTAACTCTATAAGAGTCACTCCAATAATGACTGTGGCTGCCTAAAAATGTTTCCTACTTGTGAATATCTATTGTTTAGGTAACATTCAGATTTTTAAATAAAAGCACTACACTTATGAATCATGTTCAGCTTGTGCCTTGCCATGACTCGTTATGATGTGTTTGGGTGGTACTTGACTATTATTTATCTTTGTTGTTTAATTTTCCCTTATGGCTATATCTATACAGCACCAAGAAAACTAAAGATGTGGCAGTTGTCTTGCTAATTTTATCAATGCAAATGGATAAAACACATGAGTCAGGACAAAAATACAAAATTTGTATATATGGTCATAGAGTTGGCTTATGACTATAAAAATACAGCATAGTGGAAGCTGAAGGAGGTCTTAGAAATTACCAGATCTCAGCCCCTCATTCCTTCCCACAAAAACTGAGGATGGAGAGTCTCCATGACTTGCCCAAAGTCACAACAGATAATTCAGATCCTCCTGGGGCACCTGGGTGGCTCAGACGGTTGAATGCCTGACTCTTGATTTTGGCTCAGATCATGATCCCACAGTGGAAATGGAGCCAAGCGCCATGAGATCAATCCCTGTATTGGTCTCTGCTCTGACAGTGTGGAACCTACTTGGGATTCTTTCTCCCTCCCTCTCTCTCTGCCCCTCCCCTGCTAGTGCTCTAAATAAATAAATAAATAAATAAATAAATAAATAAATAAACTTAAAAAAAAAAAAAGAATTCAGAGCCTCCCACAATACCATAATACCTCCCATAGCCTTTGGGGATGAGTGGATTCTACTGCTTGATTTTAACTTGCATCTCCCTTCAGTGGTCCTAAGTGTACTGCATAAATCTCTTTCCCTCATCGTTTCCCCTTTACTCTCTCTAACCTCCCTCCTCCACTCCTTCCCTCCCCCGATTCCTTCTTTCCTTTGTGAAATGAAAGGTAAACCTAACATAATTTTGCTTTAAGGGCTACCAGAAGTACTTTTAGATACTCTGGATGTTTTCAGAACCAGGCTATGGATTATTGTTGCATCAAACTTCAATATATTGTACACATTGTGAGGGGTGAAGCAGAAATTCTATGCAGACAGGGGAAAATGAGGACCTCTAAAATTAGTAACTTGGGTTGAAAAGTTATCGTCAACTAGGGTAGGCTTCATAAACTAAATGACTAGCTACCAGATAATGAAAGTCCAGAATTGCTAAAGTTACTACAAGTGCTGTCATATCTAGGAATCTGTAAAAGACCATTACTATGTCCTGAAGAAGAGAAAATGAAAATGCATGCCAGTTCCCCATTGACCACCTCCTTCACTTCCCAATGGAAGCAGAGTGTTAACAAGCCAACTGAGAAGGTTTAACTCAATTTTGAAATTAATTTTAAAAATATTATTGTAATAAGAAAGTCCTACAAAAGATGTTTGTGTTATATGCTTGCATGTGGATAAATAAACGCAATCCCCATCTCTTACCGGGACAATTCATTTTGTACTCATCGTGTGTTTTGGCTTCCTGGAGCCTGTCACATTATGGCACTGCCTTTGAATGAAAAAAATTGCTTTAAAAATCAATAGCACTCACTGGAACACAACCAGAACTGTATCGAAAAAGTAGTATTTGTATTTGTACTGATTTTTCTCTTTAGTCAAAGAGCTGAAAGTTCTTTACTTAGTGGCAAAGAATGTAATAGCTTTGGCTCTTGAGGACATTGGGACAATAAGCAATTAAAGAATAAAGATTCACAGTGAGTCTGAAGCTTGCCTGGGATAGAACTATAGAATCATATATGTTCTGCCTGTTGTACAATACTCCCACTTGAAAGATCATCCCACTGAAGGCTTTCTCTCTTTTCTCCACCCAGTGTCATTCTCTAATAAAGTCATTTTTCAAGGCACGTTTTCTGTCTAAAATCTACATTCTACTATCTTCCTTCTTTCAAACCCCTATTTATTTGAAAATAATCAAACTATATACATACAGAAACCTTCGAGTAGAAAAGGGTTTTGGAGAGCCTCCAGCAATACCTCACCTTATATACTGGAGTCCCCTAGAACACTCTTAGCAGATGGACAGCCTCTGTTTCAATGGGCCACTCCAATTTTAACAGTAACTTATTCCTAAAATTTAGTTAAAATCTATCTCCTCTAAGCTTTCATGCAGCTTTTTCTAGAATAACATGGAACAAAATATATCCTAAATATATATTTTTTTGTACAAGAAACCCCTAAACACAAAGATAACAGACTCTTTCTTCAAGAAGTTTACAAATCTGTTCTTTTCTTCTTCAAACTGCATGAAAAGCTAAATTGTAGTTATGCTATCGTTTCTTCACCTCATCTTTTATTTCTCTATAAGCTGACTTTAACTGTTATTTTTCTAACAGTATTCTCCTCAAATTCACCCAAAAAGAAAAAAAAAACCCAAATGGTAAGGCCTTTTATCATTTACCATTGTTCTTGATATTTTTTTGACAACTTCTTTTGACAGTATTGAGCTTTATGCTCCAGAATACAGTGTCAGTTAAGGAATCTCCCCAATCTTTTGTTTTCTGAAGTCTCTGCACCTTTTTTGTGCTCCAGAAAATGTCTTACTGCAAAACACTCTTCACATGATTCACTATCCACTCTTTCTCATGATTCCCAGACTTGTGGGTGATTCCTTGCTTACCTGTAACAAGGCCAAACCTGGTTCTTTCCCCACTTTGCCTGCACCTGTTGACAAAGCCAGACACAGACCCTCAAATTTCCCATTCTTTGTCTCATACTTGAGTAGCTGAGATTACAATTGTTTACCCCTTTGAAACAAGCTAGACATGGAGATAAACAAATCCTGTTCAGATAACTGACTACACTTCCTCCTCTGGCTACACAACAACCCGGGTTGTAAGTCACCCCACATATAGCTTGACCATTCCTCCCCATAAATCTAAAGGAAAACCCCCCTACCAAGACACCATAATTTTGGGAGCTGGGGGTCTCTATTGTAATAGCTTGAATAAAATAATCTCTTTAATTGTTGGTGCATTCTTGTTTCTTAAAATATTCCTTCTTTCCTAATTTTAATGGAAACTATGTTCTGGATTTATTTCTGCTGTTTCCCAGATTTTCTCTTGCCATTATGGGTCTAGTTTTTATTCCCTGTCCCATAACATGACTGTAATCCATGTAATCTACATTTTTTGTAGAACCTGCAACAGAAAATGCATTCTCTCTAATGACTTCAATCCTGACCTCATAACCAGGTAACCACCCTATTTATATCATCACTGTCTTATTGTTAATACTTATACATTATTGTAAGCATATTACTTTCTTTATCACAAAACTTTAATGACTCCTGCCCTCATACACATTAAATTCCAATTTCTACAGCCAAATATTTCTCTATATCCTTGACTCTACCCCTGGCTCCAATCTTATATCTCAATCTCTACTGAACATCATACAATCACTATCACTACAAATATAACCAGGTTGGCCTTATCATTCCTTAAAATCCTCTCTCTCCAAATATACAGATATAAATAATCTGTTGATTCTTCTTTCTCAGCAACACATCTCTCTGACACCATGAAATGGAAAGAAAAAATAAAGAATTGTATTGATTCTCTTGTTGAAATATGTGCCAAACTCAAAGGGAATAGAGGCTAGCCAGACTACTACTGCCTTGGCATGGATCCAGTAGTAAGCAATGAAAGGGAGTATAAGTAGGTAAGAATAACACAGTATGTAGAGTAAATGGTTAAGGGCAATAGTCAGTAGAAGGTCAACAACAGGAGTAGTCAACAAGTGTTGGAGGCCAGTATAGATAGACCATGGACATTTGGGGAAGTTTATTAGCCAGAAATAGGCCCTCCAATCATAGATCCAAGAACAAGATTCTCATCTCTAAGATAATGAATGAGAATAAGGCAGAGACTTAGTCTCAGGAAACCAGTGTACAAATGAGATGAATGAGACAGGGACCTAGGTAAGGCAAACGAAGCAGAAGTCTAGTTAGTGGCACTGTTCCTAAGTAGGAGATCAATTATTGGTGTTTGGGCAAACTTGACTTGATGCCGAGCTAATTGTGTATAGTGCTCTTTAAATTTACCTAGCCTAGGAATGAGAACAACATCCATTCCAGAATCATACCTCAACAAATTCTCTGACATCATGGAGTTTGAAGTAGGGGACATGACTTTCCTCATGTTTTAATGAGAATGTACTAAAATCACATTTTTTTTTTGTCATAGTCTCACTATAATTTTGCTTAGACATGTTTGATGTTTGCACTCTGTCTGACCCACATGTCTTTGCCATCACTACTGACTCAGGTTACAAAATTTCCAAAGAGGCTTTTAAACTCATTCAGGGGCCTAGGCCATCATGTCTCATGTTGAGACCAAAAGCAAGAAAATATTAGGGATAGGAAAAATAAATTAGGAGTTAATTTTGTGTTTTAAGTTAGATTTTTATGAGACCTTAGAAGAATTGGTGAACTCATGGAGATGTAGCAATAAATTTGGGGATAAAGATAGCATTGAAAATATTCAGAAGATATGGGAGAAAATGAAAAAAAAAGATTTTTAACTCAATTTTACTATAAATTGTAATATAGAAATTCTATGAATTATCAACACTTCCAGCCAAGGACTACCAGGAACACATCTGCAGTTAAACAAAGTTGGATTTATTGACATGTTGCTCCTAGAGAGAACATGGCCATGTGGCACTGCAGTAAGACAGGGTTAGAAAAGACTTCTCTGGGCCTGTGTTAGGGAATTTGGAGTAGGATTCAAGGAATCAGAGCTTTGGTCTGAATTGGATGCTTACATGAGACAGGGGTCATTTTATGATTGGTCATCTCAACAAACATTATCTAGGAGGAAGAAGGAATGAGGTGAGTATCAGCACTCACATTAGTCAGGCTGGGGAAATTTTATGACTCAGATAATGCCCATAATTAATGTGCATTATGCCCATTTTATGACTCAGATAATGCCCATAATTAATGTGCATTCAGACACAATTATGGTGGTCTTGTCTTGAGCCATCACACAAAGTCTGATATTGGTGTTCTATAAAATTGATTTTGTCAGCAAGAGAATACCAAGGCCCACCTGTGAGTGCCAGGCCAGCACCTGATTGTCAGGAGCTGGTTTCTCTTTCTAAGAAGAAATAAGGGAGATCAAATTTGACATTTCCAGATCTGATGTGTAGCTGTTAAGGCCCTTCCTTGTATTTGCCTGTATCCCACTCCAAAGTTGTCCATCTGGTAATACTTAGGGACGTATGATTCCCTCAAGAATCAGAGAAAGAGAAATAACATTGATTGTCCAGAAACAGTGAAAGATTCTACCTCGGTCCAGTGCCATCAGCTGACGCTGATCCTGAAATGCTTTTACTGGCTCTTAAAGATGCTTATGGCTCCCAGTGGACTAATGGCACTGTTTTCTAAATTAAAATATTTTAACTATATAAAATCCTTGGTGAGGAAGAAAGAAGAGTCAGATCAGGATCTGTCACCTCAGTTGTTCTCTCACATCACTGATATGATAAGACAGCAAGTTTGGCTTTACCACCCTCTCTCTCTTCTCCTCCTTCCTTTAATGGCCTGTCAAGAGGAACTTCCATCCTGTGTTGGCATTAATGCCTGCTGTAAATAAAGAAGAAATGGGAGGAAAGAGGAGGAGGGAAGAGAGGGGTGTGTATGCTAGAAGCTACATTTGCAGCTCAATTGCAAGGCATCTCTCAGTGTCTAGACACCAGCTGCCTAGTATCCATGGAAACCCACTAACTTTGGCTGATGGGCTGAGGAGTAACGGCTCTCAGGAGATCCAGTGAGAACATGGTGGTGGGAGTGGAAGAAGGAAGGTGGGAGTAATGGCAGAGAGTGAGAGTAATATCAGAGAAAGCAAGAGCAAACAAAACTCTCTTTGAGAAAGGGTGGCATTAACCTTGTTACCGTTTTTCTCATGTGCATTCCACACATGGCGACAAGGTAGAAATCTGCCATACCCAGCAGGTGTCAGGACACAGGTTGCTAAAGATGAATAGCTGAGCTGGAATGATTATATTCCCATCAGTCTCCTGCCATGCCAAAGTACTTCCTCAGTAAACTAAAGCTTTCCACAGTAAACAGACATGATCAACAATTGTCAGTGGAAGTCTCAGGAGTAGAAAATTCCAATCCCCAAGACTAGATGCCACTTTTATAAGCACTCAGCAATGAAGATTGATCACAGCTCTTTATACCTGAACTGTCCTCCCTTTTTGCTGCCCCATTTTGCCTTGTTATATGCAAGGGTTGGGCTGCTGTTCAAATAAAGAAGGATCTTGAAGGAATGAGTAAGAAATGAAGAGTTACCAGTCTGGGACAAAATCATCAGTCATACAAATATATTTTGTTCTTTTCTTCATAAACAGATCCCTATCATCAGAGGTTTCCAATCCATAGATTTTAAAGCTTTGCAGTTGTATGCTATAATACTGGTCCCATCTACCACACATTCCTTTTGGACTGGGATTCTTAGGCAGCAATATCCCCAACAAGTCTCATCACCTAATTTTTTCCCAGTCCCACCCTCTACCCACATGTCTCCACTTCACTTCCTTGACTGAGTGCCACCACATACAAACATACCCCTGGGGACCTCCAGGCTTTTTGCTAGTACAGAACAGTCCTTTCTCACCAAAGTTCATCGAGACTATACAGACTCGATCTTCTTGTCTTCCAGGGTTTTCCTTTACTCAGGCATCCTTACCCACTATAGTTAGAATCTAATATAAGACCTGCTGGTTTTAGTAGAGTTATCAGGTCACAATACTGTTTTCCAGTTTTGCAAAGATAATAGATGTTATGAGAATTAATCCTTGTCACTTTAATCAAAACTAATAGAGATGCCTAAACTATATACCTATATTCATATACAAGATACAGTCTTCAGGTTTTTATGTGGTGGTTATTCTGGAGAAATGCTCCCAAGTGAAAAAGAAATGCCCCATTCATTATCACATTGAGCTGTAATCAACATTAGGCAAATTCAACATACTCGGAAAAGGGCCACTAAGAGGTAAATGCTTACTTAACTATAATTTATGACAAGTAGAACATTTTAATCCACCAGGGACTCTTTATTAGACATAAAAGCTTCCCTGGATTTGATTGGATGATATCCTATGAGAGAAAGGCAGCTCACTCCTAAGCAAAGGTGTGTTTTTGTCATCTATTTCCAGTCAGGGCAGAATTTCCAATGGTTTTGAATTGCTAAAATGGTTCTCTGCTTTTAGAGATGTACTTTGCATGGGGAGATAAAACCAGTTTATTCCCTGTGACCTGTGCACCATATAGGCAGTGACAGAAGCAGTGAGACTAGGACTTGGGGCTGGTCCTCTGCTACCTCTAGCACAGCCCAGTTACAGTCGCTGTCCAGCTGCCAAGATCTTCTGGTCAATAAGAGGGATGACATTGCACGTCAGAACTATTTGAGCCACCAAAGAACTTTTAGGAACAAAGGAAGATGGGGGAGCATCTGCCCAGGTGGCAGAGGAAAAGTTTCTTTAGTGGCAATAAGGAGTGAACCAACTGAATAAGAGAGTGATTTGGGGTCACCTTTGTTACCTATGCACTGACCATCGGGATTACTCAGCTACTCTTTCCTACTAAATAGGTATCTTCTTCCTCACTTGTTGAATTAAGCACACCTATTGAGCACTCACAACCTGCTCCAGTTGCTGGAGATACAGTAGTATACAAAACAATAATGAGACAAACAACCCCCCCCCCAATGGAGCTTATATTATACTACAAATAAATAAGTTAAATGTATAGCATGTCAGGTGGCAGTGAGAGGCAATAAAGAGGGTAAGAAGAATACAGTATGCTGGGATGAGGGTGAGGTGACAATATCAAACAAGTAAAGTCTCTCTGAGGAGGTGACATGTTAACAGAAGCCAAGGAAAGTTAGGGAGGGAACTATATGAGCGTCTAGAGGAGGGAGATTTCCAGGCAGAGGGAACAGGAGGTGCACCCATCCCCTAGCTATGGGCACACGTAGCTGCTGGAGATGTGGCAAGGGCATTAGTATTGCTAGAATAGAGCAAGAAAGGGAGAGTAAAAGAACAGGAAATCCGAGCAGTGACCTAAGGGGATGTTAATTGTCAAGGGCTTTGAGGCCATTTTAAGACAGTGGGCTTTTGTTGAAGCCAGATTTGTGTTAGAGAAATTGAGATGGGCTCAGTTTCTAGACATATTCTGAACGTGGAGCCAAGAAGATTTGGTGACAGATTTAATGTCATTAAAAAAAAAAAAAAAAAAATCAGGGATAATTCCAAGATACATGGTCTGAGCCTCAGGAAAAGATGGGCCTGCCATTTCCTGAGATGGGGAGGACTCAAGAAAGAGCAGGTTCAGGGAGAAAAGGCAAGGGTTTGGTTTTCAGAAATGTTTAGTTTGGGGTGTCTATTAGATATACAAGTTGAGATGTAGAGTAAGCGATTATCTGGAGTGGGGACAGAGGTCTGGGCTGCAGATGGAACACTGGGATTTATTAGATTATAGACAATATTTACAACCATGAACCGGGAGAGATGACCAAAGGACTAAATGTGAATGGAGAAGAGGAGGTCCAAGACTGAGCTGTGGGGTACTCCAACATTTAGAAGCCAGGGGACGAAGAAGGAAGGCAAAGGAAACTGGAAGGGAATAGACAACGTGTTAGGAGAAAAATTGGGAAGAGGTAATATGCTGGAAGAGAAATAACAAACGAAGTACTTACTTCAAAGAGTAGAGAGTGATCAACTACCAAATGCTTTTGGTAGGCCAAAGAAGATGAGGCCTTAGAATTCACCACTGGATTTTAGCAAAGTAGAGGTCATTCGTGACTTTGGCAAAAGTTGTTTCAGTGGAGGGTGGGAGGGTAGGTGTGGTTGTTGTGCATTCAAGAGAGATTAAGAAGAAATTTGTAGACAATCAGTATAGATAACTCTGGTTAAGAATACAGACTCAAGGGATAAACAGCCCTTGGTAACTACTGCTTCCCAACCATTCTGTGCCTTGATTTCTCTGTCTATAAAATGGGGATACGGTACCTACCTCATAGGGTTGCTGTAAAGTGTATGAGACATATAAAATGCATAGATGATATACTAAGTATTAATTAAAATAGTCCTTATCGTCACTTCTCACAATTCTCAGTAAGATAGGGTCCTTGTTCTATCATCAGTTCTGGAACCTAAAATAATAAAAATTGTTGTTTGAGCAGCTATGAGGGAAACTCTGCTAACCCTGATGACAGATTTGGATCAAACTACCTCAAGGGAATGTCATATTTCATATGTGTCACATATTTTATATGTGTCATACACATAGTGTAACGTTTTGGTGCAATAAAAACAGTTTAATAAAATACACAGTGATCCAGAATGTTTAATGAGTTTGAGCTTTTCCAAGCACTACTACTCTTTAACTTTAAAAAAAAATATTTTTTTTTCTGATCACATTAGGCTTCAGTGGTGATTCTCATAAAGTACTTCTAAATATATAAAACTCAAAAGTGTTAAGGCATTGATATGTCTATGCTACAAAAACAGCTCATCTGGTATTCTGTCAAATAGACATCTTTATCAACTAAGACTTCTGCGTTGCAATAAAAATTGACATTTGTATAATGATCCTGAAGCATTTTATGACTATAATTACTACACTTCTAATGTTGTGTGTATTTTATTATGTCCCAAACCTTTCCCAATTGAAAATCCAATTATGACTCAGATGGCAATTATTAATCAAAACATTTGATTAATCAGAATGTTCCATTCCCCAATCACAATGGAGAACACAGAATTTACTATAAACATGTTGTTCCTTTTCTATCTTGAGGACACCCAAGTTTAACAATAAGGGGAAAATAAAAGTAATTATATAGAGAAAGCAGAAATGAGACCCTGATGTATTGATACTCACTAGCCATGTGTCTGAGATGGGATGTTTAAATTCTCTTACTTCCTAAAAAGGGACAGTGATACCGCTCATCAGAGGGTCACAGCAGACAGCCTGGTTCAAAACACATAAATGTTATCTACACTGTTATTGCTATCACTATTATTGTTGCTATCGCAGTTGTTCTATGGTGAGGGCCTAATAAGCGAGCATCAGACCAAAGATTGAGTAATTCAGAGCTACCAAATATGCATTCGAAGCAAATACACATTGGCTTCACATGCTAATTAAGGCTTGTATTAATATTAGAAAAATAGAGTCACCATTGAGGAAGCCTCAATTAATTATAGGAGCTCAATAAACATATGGGGCATATGATATATTCATATGGATTTACTCCAGATGGATGGCTTTCGGGGTGGGGCTGGAAAAAAACTGTCTCCACTTTGATTTCTGGGCTGCCTGCAGCAGCAGCCTCGGCCACTCAAGGCGTCAGGGATGCTCACACAGCCTCCTGAATGACTGCACCCCCCCTAAGTGACAGGGGGACAAATGGCTGCTGTCTCACCACACATCTCCCCTTCCTATCGCCTCCACCCTCCCGCCAGCCCACCAGGCACGTGCCAGCAATGAGCTGCCTGCCTCACTGAGATCCTCAGCTCCATTAATAAGCCCTGCAAGGCTGATAATTGGGGATTTGTGGAGCCTGCAGTCTTTCAATAGCCAGGTTGTTATGGAAACCGGAGGCAGGCCTCCATGTCCCTGCTATTGATCCTAAATAAAATAAAATAAAATAAAAGTGGAGGGTTAGAAGTGATCATTTCATTCCACTCCCCCCATCGTGTTATTTTAGAAGTTCACCTCCAATTTGCACACATGAGAAATCACAACTCTTCTCTCTTTTGCTTCCCCTCTCAGCACTTCCCCACCCCTTTCTTAATTACAACTGAATGTGTTTTCACCTCTAGCGAAAAATCAGCTGAGCAGGGTACTACAGGAACACCAGAGTAGACACTCTAAATTTAATTTAACACCATGGCATTAATTCTAATTATTTGAGCCAAGAAATCAGTGATGAATATCAATGTGCTTTACCCACCGTTAAAAAAACAAACAAAACAAAACAAAACAAAAACACAATAATTGAACAGGATTTAAAAAAATGGCTTCAGAGTCTCTCACTGGCCTCTCAGGAGGTATTGTTCTGTAGCAAGATGGCCACCACCCACAATGAGTCATGGTATTGTGTGCAGTGAAAGGAGAGTCCAGCTCTCAAACTGTCAAGGAAAAGGGGACAGTTTTCTTGGACTACTTTTAAAAATTAGCTGACAACCTCCTTACAATAAAAATACGATTACTGTTTTTGGTTAATGAATTCAGGCATGATGCCAGAGCATACCTGACTGGGACGGCTGTAAGGAACACTAAATGGGTCCAGCCGGGAGGCTGCCTTGGGCTCAGAATCAGGGACTCAGTCTCTACACTGCAAAGACCAGGACACCATTGTTTCCTGCTGAACTTCCCATCTCTGCCCAGCAGAGGGAACCAGTGTAATTCCGTTCCCAGACTTGGAGCCTGGGTGGAATGCTAAGTCAGGAGTTCCTCTCCAGGAAGAAATGACTCCGGGCAAGTGACAGCAATGCTGTTAGTAGGGTGGGTACAACCTATTGTGACTGGGTCCTACTTTTAAGCTGTCCTGAATTAATTTTTATTTTTCAGTCCTTCTGAAATGATTAAACACTCAGACTAAATACTGTTCATTTAACCTGCTTTAAGGAATAAACTAAAATTATTACTAGTCTTTGAAGTGAATTAGTAAGCGTAGATTGTGCTTTGTGTAGATGCTCTTGTAGAGAAACATCAGGGTCATTCTTGGTGAAAAATAATATAGTAAGACGGAACCTTCAACCACCCTCTATGCACCCTCCATTCATTTGCACTGTCAAGTCCTTTGAGCACTTTAAGGTTTTTTAATAAGCAGGTCCAGCATATCCACCTTCCCCACATGGACACAAACTACTAGGGACAGTATCCTCACCAATACTCCATAGTGACGTTCATTTCTTTCCTTTGGACCCTACTCACCAATCTGACCTCTGAATTCCTTCTCTTCAATTACAGACTGCAGCTTGCAGGTAGACACATTGCTCTTTACTGATCCTTACCTTTTTTTTTCAATCAGAGTGTAACTTTCTTTGACAGCAGCTATTCCCTTCATACACTTATATCCCTCATTGTGCCTAGTGCAGTATGGAAATTATACATACTAAAAATAAAAATTAATTGAATGACAGGGAAATTCAATTGTTGGGACATCTGTGTTTATAGCCTCTATTCTGATGCTCATTGTGTGACCGTGGGCAGACCATGCAACCTGAATCCCTTAGCATGTTTCATCTTTCATTAAAACACACATCTACACAACCTCTCCTGAAGATTGTTTGAGTACAGTGGATCTTAATGTTTTTGTGTGATGGTCCCAGCTGAGTATCTGATGAAAGACAAGGACACAAGAATGTCATCCATATATACCCATATATACACTTAATATATATAACATGTTGTAAATGATTTCAGGGGATTAAAAGACCCTCATGAAGCCCACTCATTTGCCAGGTCTAGGCGATTTTTTAAGTTTCCTTTGAGGTCTAAGAATTATTATAAGACTGAAATCCAAGATGTCACAGTTTATAGCTGGTATCTACCTAGAAAGAGTGTATTAGCGATTTCCCTTAAGGGACCCCAACAGTTTCTATTGAATCCCTAGATCACAGTTTCTAAGGGACCAATTACATAGAGCCTAAATTAATCCTAACATCACTACCTGTGGCCTTGGCTGACTTCCAGGCTCAATCATTACTGATAATGTAAGGACTCAGTAATCTTGCTGAGCTAAAAGGTAGACCAAATAGAATAGTCTCTGACTCCCAGAAGAGACTGCAAATCATTATGTGTCTCTCTTGCTGGCCATAAAACATGTCCTATTTGCCCATTAATTTCCTTTATAAAATCGGAAATGTAATGCCATGGGAAAAAAAAGTTTCCTGATAGCTTTAGCTGAAAGCAAACGATGGTGACTTTCCATTAGGTACTTACTATGTGTTCAATAAAATACCATAATAGGCACTTTACATGTGATCTATTTAATGTTAACAACCACAAAGTTCAGCAATGAGGGTATTATATTATTTTGGAGCTGACAAAACTGATACTGAGCTAGTGGCATAAAGCGAGTTAGAGACTGGGCCTTTCATTCAAGTCCAATTCTAACACCTGTGATTTTCCCTTGCACTGCCAAGTCTCTAAGGAAGAGAGTTGGCTAAATTCATGGCTGTTGCAATTGTCTGTCTACTGTTGCAGTACCTATGAAGCAATACACTTTTTTGTAGTACTTTATACTCTGAGATAATTTATTTCGGGTTGCCAAAAAAAAAAAAAAAAAAGATTTTATTTTCTGGATGAAAGAATCTCTTCCACTATTTTACCTATGGACAGATGACAGGCAATCCTTGCTTCTATTTGAAGATCTGCCCAGGGGATCTCCCTATGGGGAGAGGGGAGCATGAGAACTATTTATTTCAGATTATCAGAAGAGAGGGAAGGCAAAGCGATGTTCACTGAGGACTTACACTCTACCAGGTTCTTTAAATATGTTACATTACCAAATCCTCACAACAATGGTTTGAGGGTAGCATTATCTCCATCTTATGAATGAATAGATTGGGGGTAAACAAATCATGAAAGCCACATTGTGAGAAACCTGGAAATGAACCCAGGACTCAATACTGTTTGTCTATGGGGCATTCTACATAAAAAAATTTTTCAAAAATATGCCTTGGAAACCATAATGGGTCAGTATGAAAGTAGCCATCCATTTAAACTTGCGGAGTAATGAAGCTCTCAACTCCTCTTTCCTTCTGCTGCCTGGAAGCAAGCAGAGGCAGTGTTTCTTGGTGGTGGAGCCTGCACTGACTGGGGACTGACTCTGCCGTAGAAGGGCTCTAACAATAGTGAGCCCAGGCTGGGTGGGGGCGGGTTCTCCTTGGGGAGCTGGCCCCATCTGCCACTTAGATCTGCTCAGAGACAGAAAATCCATTTGCTAAGGAGCTCTTTAGGCCTGTTATTTGTGACATCGGAATAGAGAGAGCTAGAGATGGAAGACACCTTCAAAACCATATCCTTTTATCAGAGAGGAAGGTAAATGTGGCCTGCCTATTCAGCAAACATGTTCAGTCCATTGCTACAGGACCCCCATCTCTTGTGCCTTAGCTCAGTGCCCTTCCTCTGCTCTTCTCTGCCCCTCAAGTCCTGCATCTACCATGCTTCACACTTTCCTTTCTCTTTTCCACCTTCTTTTCTTCCTCTAGTTCCTTTCTTATTCTTTCTGGTCCCCTGATACTTCCATTTATGGTCCTCATTGACTTTTCTTATTCTTTTCTCCTCTCCTATTTTCTAGCCTCTCCTATTCTTCCCTTCTGCCTCTTCTTTCTTCTTTGTTCCGTGAAGGATCGTTACCCACACCTCATCTGGTTTTTCTGGGGCCCAAACTTCTTCTCATACTTGAATCAATTTCCCTTCTGAGCCAAACACCCTCATCCAGATGCAAACTGCCTGGGTGACTGGCTAATATTCAGAAATAGGTCATCAAAAGGAGGTTCCTGATTTATAAAGCCTAAACAAGTCGGCTTGTTTATTGTGGGTCTTCAAATTTGAAAACTGAAATAATTCTTTCCCTTTCTCAAGCTGTTTACAAAGAGAAATCTCTCCATAGGTGAAATTCGTCTTATTAGTTCATCAGTGATGTCCATCAAGGGCTATCTATGTGCCAGGCTCCATCCTGAGTACTGGGACTACAGTGTTGAAAAATGCCAAGTCCCTGCTTTCAAGGAACAGGAAGTCTAGAGAGAGTTAAATAACTCATTTTAGATAGATAAATACATCATATTAGGCATTGAAAGTGATATGGAAAAAACAAATTGGGTAATGTGGTAGAATTGATGGGGCTGGCCAGGGTGGTGCTGCTCTGGTCAAATGGTCAGGGAAGTCTTCTCTGAGCAAGGGTTATCCAAATGGAGACTTAAGTGCTAAGAGACAGCTAGGGAAGATCAAAGGAGAAAGCAAGTGCAAAGTCCCTGACATAGGAACAAGAAGTGTGTCCTAGAGACATTAAAAATGTAGTGTGTTCGGGGCGCCTGGGTGGCGCAGTCGGTTAAGCGTCCGACTTCAGCCAGGTCACGATCTCGCGGTCCGTGAGTTCGAGCCCCGCGTCGGGCTCTGGGCGATGGCTCAGAGCCTGGAGCCTGTTTCCAATTCTGTGTCTCCCTCTCTCTCTGCCCCTCCGCCGTTCATGCTCTCTCTCTGTCCCAAAAATAAATAAACGTTGAAAAAAAATTTAAAAAAAAAATGTAGTGTGGCTAAAGAAGAGTGAAGAAGGGCAGAGTAGAAAGACATCAGATCAGAGAAATAAGCGGAAGTCAAATCATACGGTGCCTTGTAGGCCATGGCAATCCTTTAGATTTCATTCTAAAGGTACACACTGGAAGGCTTTCTACAGGGTATTTATATGGATAGGTATACATTTGTAGCTTTGTACAAGTGGTTTTCAGAGTAATCTATTAGAAATTATAAGAAGAAATCAAACCCTGAAACCCTAAGCCCAAGATTATCATTCCATGATTGGATCTACTCCTTTTATCCAGGTGGGTTATTTCACATTGTGATTTTAATCATTCAGGTGACATTTAGGATGTTAATCTCTGGAGTAAAATAAGAACTGGCCTGATTACCCATGGGTGTTTTCCATTTCAGGCATCCTTTCCGACAGAGGCACAAACAGTTATTATACACTAGGGCTAAGAAGTGGAAGAAAGAAGGGTGGCAGGTTGTTTTAGAATTTTTGAGACAGACTTTGGCTTTCTGGAAATCTTTTTTTTTGGTAGATATTTCAAAACTACATATATGGAGTTCCTTAAGTGGTTTCTCACCAGAGTGAATGTGTTGTTTATAAAATTATGTTATAAATTGAAGAACGAAAAAATATTACAGCATTATTAGTCTGTCCCCTTAAATAAGATCCAGAAGTTACAGATGCAGTAATTTTACTTAGCCTTGGTTAGTAACCCTAGGTGAGTCACCTAACTTCCATTTGTGTAGAATTTGCAACATGAGCAAATTCTTATAGAATTTGAACAATCTCAACAACTCCTATTTGAATGCGAACAATTAGAATTTGAGCAATTCCCATAATATATCTGGGAAGATCATATGTTGGTAAAATAAAGAATTCAGGCTACATATAGAGTGGATGCCTGAATGAAAAGAGGAGTTCTGATTAAAATCAACTGAGTTTGAATCATGCCAAAATTCAAAGACTTTTGAAATTGGCCCTAAGTTTAGACCAGTAATTTTCAGGTATTATTAGTTAGAATGTCAAAATTTTACCAAGATCCAGAAACCATTAGTGGAGGTAAAGGAGATTATGGAATAGTGGAGGACCCAGATCTTTGTGCCAGTCTGGTCCCACAAAACAACCCAATTTTCAGAAACCATTTCTGAGGTGCTACTCCATGGAATTTCAGGGCTCCAAAGAACACAATTCAAAATTCACTGATTTAAGGTTTTAAAACAAGATTTTAGAAAATAAATTCTCCTTGGGTTTGTTATTTGTAAAATAAGTTTTGAATGACTTCAACACTGTTTGGAATCAAAATAAAATAGGACATTGTTTAATGTACCCAACACCATGCTGAGAGGTTACTCAGACCAATTCTATCTGTGCTTAAACAATTGGACTATAATATGGGGGGTGGGAATGGGGAGAGTTATGTTGACCTTCTAAATAATACACATAATCTACTACTTAATCAATATGGCTCCAGTTATCCATACTTGTGAAGACCAGCTGCCATGAGTGAGATCAACAGTTTTGAACCTGACATTGACCATTTTGCTGGACATGTGTAGAAAGCCAATACGAGAGAGATTTCTTCATGTATTTTTCAAACTTACACTTCAGAGCCCAGAGGTCTATTTACAGGGGAAGGAAAAATGCAAAGTAAAAGGAGCCCTGGGTCTCTCCAGCCATCATTTCCCCCTGCCATTGTCAACTGGCTCAGCTCTGTGTGGGGGTTTCCTACAGATATATTTGAAACTCATCTGAACAAATGATACCCTGGTTAAAAATTTTGAAAACATCTGTCTTCAATAATTACTCACTAATCTGATCCTACCTTCTATGACTTCACTGTTTCACAGAGCTTTGCCTAGAATTAAAAGCATCATGCTCACTAAAAAGGAAAGAGGCAACCCTTCCTCTCCATTAAGGGCTGGAAATATCAGCAATGATCACAACTCAATCCAAACCCTGAATTCACCTCTGAAAAGATAAAAACTTCTCAATTCATTAAGAGGATGCAGCTCAGATCACACTTTTGAGGGCAATATATCTATCCTTTCAGTAACAACTATTTTTCTAGCTGTATAGCAGGTACAATTCTAAACTTTACCCTTTTCCTTAACCTTTGATAAATGTACAATGCATAACAGAAATTACTGCAAATGTTAAAACTAGTTCTCAAGGCATACATGTATGTGATATACATATACATATATATGTGTATATATGTGTGTGTGTGTATATACATACACACACATACGTATATGCATACCTATATATGTTTGTGAGTGTTATAAACAGATATTTATGTGCTTCTATACTGACACACTCTCTGGGAGCTGATAACTACTGTCCCAGTATTTTAGAGTCACCAAAAGTAGGGGTGCCTGGGTGGCGCAGTCGGTTGGGTGTCCGACTTCGGCCAGGTCACGATCTCGCGGTCCAGGAGTTCGAGCCCCGTGTCAGGCTCTGGGCTGATGGCTCAGAGCCTGGAGTCTGTTTCTGATTCTGTGTCTCCCTCTCTCTCTGCCACTCCCCCATTCATGCTCTGTCTCTCTCTGTCCCAAAAATAAATAAACGTTGAAAAAAAAAAAAAAAGTAAAGTTTATTACATTATGAGAATATATTGATTTGGGGTATGATAGAGCTGGCTCACATTGGCTACTGAAAGTAAGTTGTTAGCATTGCTGCCCATTTGTGTGTTCAATGACAACACATTGGTAGCCTGAAATCAGCTACAATCAGCGTATTTGTACCACAGAAATTGGCAAATACTACAAATCAAGGCTTTTTGAGTTTGGGTTTTTGTTTTTGTTTTGTTTTGTTTTGTTTTGGAGAGCCAGCTGACCAGCATATCACTGCAGATATCTGATAGAGCCGTGAATCCCGAATGATACATGTTTTGGGTTTGTTTTGTTTTGTTTGTTTGTTTTTTACACTGTAACATATATCCGTGCACAATCATCAGGAAACTCAGATGGCAATGGCCAGACAGTGACTAAAATGCATATAGGGAGAGAGTGGGAAGGAGAAAGATTATTCTTTAATACCTTAAAATATGATAAATGCTCATTCTAGCTCATATACCAAACAAATCCTATGATGGTGACTTCTGATGTGATAGACACACCCAGAGTTCCAGACTTTTGAACATGAAAACCGATTTCTTCATTTATTGTGAGGTACTCTTGCAAAAGCCTGCTTTATCAGGATGTTAGGGAAGTAGAGAAGGCTTTCCCTTTAAAGAAGTTCAAAAGCAATGTGTAATCTGACAACTGCATGAACCTTGTATCCAGACGGCTCTCAGCATAGCCCCCAAACAGTGTTACATCTTAAAAGTCTACCTTTCTGCTGGGGTGAAAAACATGCATAAATAGCAAACCAGAAAGTGGCAAGATTTTGCTTCATTTTTACCCTCTGCTTTTCCTTTTTTAAATACTGGTAAGAAAGAGGAAACTGACGTGTATTTTCTAACAGAAGCCAGGTTCTGTTCTCCACCTAGTATAGTTAAGCCCTCCATGTTCAAAGAGAAGGAAGGAGGGAAACAAACATCTTCCACTGCTGCTTTTCTTTCCAAAACAATCTAATTACACCAGTGGGAAAATACTGCAAGCTCATGGCTAAACTCTGGGCTTTCTCAGCCCTTTCGAATGGACTAGAGACAGTTTCATACAGTGGGGGCCTGCCTTCTTTTTATCAAATACATGACAGTTGCTTCAAGTTTGAGTTTACATGTGGGGAAAAAATCTACTCAGACTCCCACTCCAACATCCTTCATGGTCTATAGCCTGAATGGCTCACAAGCTATACATAATTATGTTTATAGCACGGTGGGGAAGGAAAAGAAGCAACAGGAGTGCTGAAGCCTGTCTTCTGGTCTCTGTCCCAACCCTGTGGGTTTGGGAACATATTAACAATTCATCCTATCGTGGGGGCACAGCAGGTTCAGGAGACTCTTAACACCCTGTGAAAATTACTTAAACATGTCATATGAAGAAAAGGAGCCAAAGAACCTGGCAGATCACTCCTTCTCCGGCTGTACCTGTCACACACTGGCACAAGCCCCACACAGGTCACTCATGGGGCCGGAACGAAATTAATCACCTGCTTTCAGAAGGGAGCCGCTTTGGTTTCCTCTAGTTCTCAATATGCTTCTGAACACAATGCAAAATGCTCACTCTGGTCTCTGAACAGTTTGAAATCTAGCTACCTCAGGGATGACGTATGCCTCCGAGTAACAGCGAAATTTCCAGCAAGCTCTGTATTCAGCCTCCAAAATAGCAAGAAAGGTTGACAGCAGCACAGCTTTCTGTTTAAGCCAGTGTCTGCCTCCCCTTGTCACTTAGAATCTGCATAGAGGTTGGGATGTGTCATAACATGGGCACTGTTGAGCTATTTTAGAAACAGCGGTGATCCTGAGATCCTCTGTCCAACACTTTTGTTCTAGGAAAGGGTAAACTTACTCCCAAAGAATGCAAGGAATTTGCCTGCCCAAAGTGTTAAGGTTAGAATCCAGTCTCTTAAGGCAGTTTAGGACTTTCTCTACTGTAATAACATTGTTCACTCATTCTTAGTTCATTCATCAAATATTTACTGGCTGCCTTCTATTTCCCAATCATTGTTATAGGTGTCAGGGACTCGACAATAAACAGAACATACCATGGAGCTACCTTTCCCAATAAGGATTAATCTTCAATAGCTGCTGCTGAATTATGACTTGAATTAAGTTATTGTGATTTTTGTGTGAGTTTGAATGAAAGGTAGTTTCTCAAGTTGCTTTTTTTTTTTAAATAAAAAATACCTCCTTTTTAGTAGATACATGTTGTCCTTCAAGACTCAGCAGAGGTAACCTCTACACCAAGAAGTCTTCCTGGACTATTTCCTCCTATTTAGCTTACACAGAAGTTTAATTTTCACACACTATAAATTTCATCATAGATAGCCTTAGTCCTGACTCCTAGCTCTCCCATCTCTCTGTACATTCCAATAACACAACCAGCAGAGAAAGGAGAGATGCTCTCTACACATATCTTCGGAAAGACAGTGTTCCCGGAGCCATCCATCCACCTCCTCCCCTCACCCCTGACTTCTTGACGGTCTTAAGAGTGAAAACACATGTATGTAGTTTATTATTTTTCCAGATTTTCTCTGACAGCCTGAACTCACCGGCAGGCCTTCCCTACATGTCAGATCTGTGTGTGTGTGTGTATGTGTGTGTGCATGAGTGTACACACATGTGCTAGTGCGTTGGCAGAAGAGTATGCTACAGGCATAGATACAATGCTTAAGCATATCTAAGTTAAATCTTTCACCTTTTCATATCCCAAGGAGAATATTCTGGCAGGGCTATAAAAATGTTCATCCCCACTCTATCTGAGAAATGCACACATCCACCATGCACCAGCAAGAAGGGATCACTTTAGGTGAATGGTTTCTGGTTTCTATTACAAAATCCAAACTATTCTACTACGTAATACTGGAAAAATATATTTAAAAAAAAAAAAGCTAACCTCAGGACTTACTTGACTATATAGACACTTCCAGGAAAGAATACTATACATGACTTACAAGAAAAGGCACCTAGCCTTCCTATGGTATTTTTTCCCCTTGAAGATATTTAGGAATGGTAGTCTCTATTCCAAATAGAATAGTATGAGATGATCAAACTGGAATGTTTTATCTTCTACATTCCTATAATTTGTGATCTGAGGATTGAAAATATGTGTGAGAACTGCTAAGTAATCACAACTAAGTTGTACGTCATCTAAACTGTTTTTTTCTTGGAATATATGATAGCCCAATTCTAACCACTTAGGCCTGTTAGCTAATTTCACTAATGGTGTAAGATCCAATTACTGTGATTGTAGAATACATAAAAGAATTGGAGGAAAGTTGTATTAGGCCCATCCATATAATTCTTATGTTTTAGTGACACTCTACAGACAAAATTTTTTAAATTATCAACCACAATTGCCTATCAGATGCAACCATTGCTGTACACAGGAAAGCCTTGGAAGGCTTTACATACTCTTGAAGTGGTTTTAATTATTTTAATAAATAAGATGGGTATCAAAATAAATAGTGAATTACGTCTAAGAAGACAGTGAAACTACTGACAGTAAATTATGGCCACGATAGCTGTAGTTTTCATCTCAGAGACAGAGTCAGCAGGGATATAAGCAAGAGTCTAACCATATCAGAAAACACCATTGTCAACTCCTCATTTTCGATCTCAAGTATAAGGTGGGTTAGAAAATTTCACTGAGTTTGTTTTGCAGTCTCCTGGGCCTCCAGTATAACCATAAGCTTTCTTAGATTTGACTCTTCCTGGATTCTTTGCCCCTCTTTTTAGAGCTGTTTATTACTGCTCTGTCCCCTCAACCCACTTGGCTAATAGTTTAGAAAATAAGGCCCTGCAGGAAATCAAGCATGGTTGAATAAGAGGTCATGTGCCCACACTTCAAAGATTCCTCTTTAGTCAATCATTGCATACTTGCCTTTGGGAGCTAAGAGGCAGAGAAAACCTAGTTGAGCAACACTTACTTTGTGGGTGTTGGAACTAAGCCCAGCGGGTAGAAGGGCTGGCCTGGAATCACAGCAGGACCTGAACACAAACCCAGGTCCCTTGATTTTAGGGCGTGTTTAGTCTATTATGCTGAAAATACAGAGCGTTGGCACCAGATACTTCCTATAAGATATTAGATCTATTAAAAACATGGATTCTATTCATCAGCCTTATGAAAAAAATTTATGGGCAATTCTTTTAAATAAGCCCAGAAATAAATTATTAGCTTAGAGAGCCAAGCTTTATTGCTGTGAGATCAGTAACTGGCTAACGCTATTTAGAAGGCAGAGATTCAAGTTTTCCTGATGATAGGTATTGATACGAGGTTCAGCACCTGATTCAGTCATTTTATTATGACGCAAAATTCACCCAGGACTAAGAGGGCTGGCAAAACTTATACATCCTTTCAAACCTCTCCCTCCTCTTTATGCATGTTGCAAAAACATCATCTTGGGGGATCTTTGAGGGCTCAGGTCCTGTAGCTTGAAGGAGCACCATTGGTTTCCTTCTTTCTTCCCTTTTATGTCTGGTTATAGAAAGCCTTCCTTTCTTTATTTAACGAAGCTATGATTGTGAGAAGGAAATAAGAGTAATGACCACTCAGTGCTTTCTAGTCCATTAGATTGAGTGCTCTGCTTTCTCTCCATGTTTAGCCAAATGGACTGAATGTGTAAGCCTTGGGGCTTTTAGTTCTGTCTCCTCCTCCTTTTAATCCTTCTGGGAATCTGTGTGCATGGGTATATGTGCAGACAAAAGAAAATATATTTGATGAATATACATTAGCATCTGAAAATATTCTGTATTTTAAGAAATACGGTTTCATTTTCAGCTCCAAATATAGTTTTACCACTTTAAAATTAGCAGAGTTACTTACATGCCTTTCTGGTTATTAGCTTTGTTTATGAGGCAATAGTAGCTATTTAATATGAGCTAATAAAATAGGTAATAGAATAGGTAAAAGCCTTCGTAGTATGAGTTTCTTGACTCTAAAGCATCTCTTATCTTTTGTCAGCTTACATTTTTTTTTAAATGAAGAGAGAGTGATGGCTCTTCAATCTATTAATCTCCATTAAGTTCTTTATATTATTTTAATCATAAATAGAAAGGTATCAGGGTCCTTTAGAAATGTACTTGCCAAAAGGGAGGAAAAAGATATAAATAAGAATTTTAAAAGATACTAATTTTGATAAGCCAAATTCAGAGTAGGGAATCACCTAGAACACATGAAATCGCTTCTGTCTGATTGAGATCTGAAAATTTCACTTTCCAATGTTCGGCTCTCCCAGCATATGAAATGGAGTTAGTAGCACTTCTGTCAAGAATAGTCAATTTTGACTGATCTTTATAGCTCTCTTGGGCCTAATAAAACAGTACTTGAAGGATTTTCACACTAGGAACCCAAGATTCAGAACTAGTTTACTATTCCCAATAATTTGGGCGGTGATGGAGCTGTGAGGGAATTATGATCAGGGAGTATGGTTAATTATTGGTTACTCATCTATAAAAGTAATCACTCATGATTCCTAGACAAGGGTCTATAGGTCTAATTATACAAATGAGAAGGCGGCTCTTAGATATCCCTCTCATCTTCGTTTCTTTCAGAATAATACTTGCAGGAGTGTCAGGGTTCAACACATGACCTCTGTAATCAGGCCGTCAGGGCTCAGCCCCTGGTTCAGCCACTTGCTGGCTGTTGACAACCATCAGGTGCTGCAATCTCTCTGAACTTCAAATTCCTCATCTGTAAAAGTACTTACACACAGAGTGTTTCTGATGGCTAAATGGGATAATCCACAGACAGCACTCAGCATATGGTCAGACACTTGATAAATCCTCATTAAGTGCTACCCATGATAAAAACTATGTATTTTAAATCTCGAAAAAAACCCTTAAAAACCAACTCTCCCAGACCCTCCTTTCAAAGATGAGCCAACTCAAGCCAGGCAAAAAGCAATGACTTGCCTAAAATCTAACAGCTGGTTAGTAGAAACATTGACATAGAACCCTGGTGTCCTTATCCCAGTCCAGCGTTCTTTCCTCCGCATTACCTTACTGGGCACACAGGATATAGGATGGCCCAGGAAAGTCCTGGTTGGGATTGCCCAACAATAATCAGAAAGTGGTTGCAAGTGCTAAGCGAAAGAGAAAATGCGGGAACTGAGATACAACAGCACCTTGAAAGAGATGTAAAGAACTCCAGGGCTAAAACTAAGGTGAGGATTTAGAGTTCTATCAGTTTGACCCCTTGGTTTGTCACTGAATGTGTCTGTGGGCAGAATATGCATTTACTTTGCCTCTATTCTCAGAATGTAAAAGCAGAAAGGAAAATATTACTGAACGCCAGTGGATTGCTGTCAAGAAAAGCCAATAAAAATGATTACTCTAGCAGTATAAAAATGCTCCATAAAAACTTAATAATCAACAGTTTTTAAGCAGGATGCCACTGAGTATCTGACGGAGTGCCCACGTTTTATAGACAACATTTATGGGCTTTCACAACCCAAATTTTCACTCTTTATGAGTTGTGTATAAATTTGGGACGTGGTTGAAACCACATCTCAAATCAGAACTGCTTATAAGGCGCCCTGCCAAGTAAGTGTAAATATCCTCTGGAAATCTCACATCTAACACAGAGCTTGGTGGATGAGGATCTGTCTTTTGGAGAGCTAAAAATATTATGGATGGTTACCCTGGGCCTTAGGAAAATTTTGTTTGGAGGAGCATAAAGAATTGCCCCAAATCCAGAAACACAGGCTGGGTATTTCATTTTCTTACACTTAATTATGATTCCAGAAACTATAACTTTTGCATCCATTATTTTTGCTAACAGTTTGGCAATTGAGACACACATTACATAAAAACTTTTTTTATCATGCTTCAAACTGCACGAAGCACTGTCTCATTCATATTTTGCTCCACAGTGCCTTGCCATACCTTTGGCATGCTCCATACCTCTTGCAGAATCTAATGGAGTCGATATTATTACTGTGATTGTTTTCAACACCATTCTCTGAATTTCATCCCACACCCACTACTGGATCAGGACTCTTTAAGATCAGTGGCCATATGTACTCGTCTTTGTGATCCTAATGCCACACACAGTAAAAAGTTGATATAAATGGAAGAACAAAAAAAGAAAGAGGGAGAGGGGGAAGGAGGAAGGAAGCGAAAAAGGGAAGAAAAAAGAGGTAGTTAATTTTTCTGTTCAGACAAATAAAACTCCCCTGTTTCCAAGATCTTTATTGACGATCCCAGATAGAAAGAGGCAATGAGATTATGAAAATAAAATGCAGCCAAGCTCAACCTAAAGAAAACCTAGGGTAACTCAGAGTTACACCTGTTAGTAGTATCAGTCAAGTACCCTGTGGCAACCACCTAGTCAAGCTCTCTGATTTCCAGCCACCTGGATGGGTTACTCTGGTAGTGTTACATCACTGCATATGGCCACGTAGAAATCCTGGAGTCCCCTATTGGGGAAAGTCAATACGATATCATGGAGAAGAGACACAGCAAAATTCTTTCACTGAGAGCCCAATGAACACAGTGTGACATTGCTCAGCAGGAGACACCAAGAACATTATCATTAAAGGCAGCTTGAAAGTTCTCTCCTCATGGCTAAAGGGGAGCAGGGTCCTAGATATGGCTAAATACTCCTCCTCCTATAAAAGAATCATCATCAGAAAAGCACTGAAGTCTCTTGGTCATAGGCATATCAAGAGATGGGCAGGGAGAGTGGCAAAGCAGAGACAGGGAGATATAGTTGGGTGATTTAAAAAAAAAAAAAAAAAAAGGAAAGAAAAAAAAAAACCTAACCAACTCCAAAGGTTAATGTAAAGGGCATCCACCTGTAATAAACCCATAAATAGTAAAAGAAGTGAAACAACATATTTATAATTTACAAAGCATTTCCCTTTGTGTTAAAGCAGTGATGAGATTTCGTCCAAATTGTTTGACTCTCTTGCTGACAGAAATTATTGTCCTGAATTCTACTGAGTGACTTGTTCTGCCCCGAACCCCACTCCACCCTCTCTGCTTTTCTCTCTATACCCATCCAGACAGCCGTGGAATCCTACGGCAACCCAGGGTAGCCATCTGTTTCCAGACAGTGGAGCTCAATTGGAAATACTGTTATTTTAACCTGGATTAGAATGAAATCCAATGGGAGATAGAGGAAAACGTGGTACAGGGCTCCTGGGAATTGAGGCCTGCTATGCCGTGATAGATCTCCCTGTCACCTCTAGTTTCTGTGATTCTTGAGATTCACATATCTGGGTAATTTGTGCTTGTCACAAACAGCAGGCAAGGCTAATAGACACATCAGTCGGGATAGAAACTACAGGCAGCATTTCAGAATGTAACCAACATGACAATGCCTGCCCCAAACTCAGAAGCAGTGTAAAATAAAGTGTCCTTTGTGATTACTTTCAAGTACTTCATCCACAGTTTCAATTACCTTTCAATGTACATTTTAAACTCAGACTAATTGAGACATTTTTCAGTTGGAATTTGTAAAATTGAGGTTTTTGTTTGCTTACAAAAACCCAACACATTTTTAATCAAATTAAGTGAATAGAGTAAGCCAGGTTGCAGGAGGAATAAGAGTGAGTGAACAAATTATTATCTACAAATTAAATCTAGTCAATTTCATTCATTCATCCATCACTAGACATTTACTGAGCACGTACTAGATCAAATACTTTATTAATTCATTTGGAATCACCATAATGTGCAAAATAATGAAACCGAATTTCCTTAAAACTTTTAGACTTCTCATTGATTCAAGCAGTCCCTCTTTCTATTGATCCAAATCATGAGCACAAACCTAAAATCACATCACATCTTTGTTTATTCTCATAATGTTAGAAATTGCAACTTAAAAAATATGACTTCAGCAATGTCAAATATTTTGTTTTTAAAATCATGATTAATTTTTAAATTTACGAAAATAACATAATAGGTAGTGCGTCACACATAAAGTGATTTCCAGCCATCATATCTGAGACTATAACCTTAAACCTAAAGAAAAACAGTTAATTCTCTTAATTATAAGGAACAAACTGATGGTTATCAGAGGGGAGGTGAGTGGGGGGATGGGTGTAATAGGTGATGGGGATTAAGAAAATACCATAGTCCAGGTGGCTTATAAACAGCAGACATTTATTATTATCATGATGAGCACCAGGTGACGTATGGAATTGTTGAATCACTATATTGTACACCTGAAACTAACATAACACTATATGTTAACTGACTGCAATTACAATAAAAAACAAAACAAAACAAAACAAAAAACAACCAAAAAAGTAGTTAACGAGGTTTGTTCTGCTGAATAAATTAAAATCAACACACCATTCTTCATCATGTGCCTTACCTTTTCTAGGGAAATATCCCCATCTTCTTAACCACAAGGTCTGACCCCTGGGGCAGGTATGTAGTTAGAATAAAGATTGAAAATGAGTCACTGGTAAAAAGAGTTGTGTGATCTGTCTGGGGCTAGGGAATGCTAATAACAATAATAATTAATATAGTCTGGCTTCTTACAGAATTTAGGGGTTAAGGTGAAAGAAGTTGACTTGAAAATATCTAAAATAAACATCTGCCATATTGTAGTATCTAATTTTGTATCTAAAATGAATATCAAGGCAAATGTCCAATGATTACTTTCTCAATATAATGGTCAGATGCCAAAATATTTCCCTCTTGGAGGAGGTCCTTTCTCAAGGGCACAATGTGGTCCGGTCCAAATGTGGGTCCTTGGACACATCATGGGTTAAGTTCACAAAGTTTGAAAGAAGTAAACCCAAACTTTTAAACTGGCACAGAAGCAACTTTATCTTTAAAGTCTTTGAGGCTGAAAGGTATTCATGGGTCATATTAGGCTAGAGAAAAATCTTGGAGACTGTTGACCTCCCTCACGACTACAGATGGTTAGGGTGAGAGATGGGTCTAGTCTCCAGAGGTGAAGTTCTGTTAAATCGATCTTGCTCTGAGAATGCTCTACTCCCAACTCTGCACAGGCTTTTTGGGCCATAATAGTGAAAACACTCCAGCTTTCAAGTAAGAGCTCCAAACCAAAGAGAATCCAGTTCCTTTTTATAATCATAGTCAATCCTCAATTATTTATGCATATGGTAGAAAGTCGCATCTTCAATAATAAAATGATAATTTATGTTTGACTTCACAGCATGTTCTATATTTGGGGTTTTTCTTTTGTTTTTGGCAACGTCAACAGACTTATTTTCCTAATTAGTTTGACCCTGATTCAATGTTACAATTAACATTCTCTGAGCGTACACACACATACTCACACTACTCACCAATTGATGGTGGGGAGAATGCCCAGAAACATACTGTGGGATAGGCAAAGGTGGTCTGAGATTATGTTTTTGCTGCCAGCAATTCACAAACTAGATCATCTGGATCAATAGGGAGTTGGCTGTACTTATAACCAGGCACTTCCTAGAGCCAAATAATCACATTAGCTAATTCCCATCTATAAAATATATGTAGCCTCAGTAATTACTTACTAAACTAAGTGTATCCAGCACACAGAATCTTTTTTTTTAAACCAGGATTACCTAGTTTTACTATTTATGTCAGTGCAGTTAACAAGATAATTGCCACATCTCGCTAGTACCAGCAGCTACACAGACCTGCCAGCGTTCTCTCGCAGGCTTGGAGATACTTGGGAATGTAAGTGGCCAGACTTAGCTCGTAGTCCTGCCACTTTGGGGAATTAAGCACAGCTTCCCTTCATTTCTTGAAAACCCTTCTAGACTTTTCACCTCTCCCTCAATGACCCTGGTGGCCTGGCCTTTCCAATAGGCCCCCTCTGGCCCACCCAGCCATGGCGTGGGACCCTCGCAGTTGCTCACCTATCTTCTCCTCGGCTTGGCTGCTCTCCACAGCATCCGTTGGAGGCTGGGCTGTTGCCTTGGCAGCAGCATCCTCTGCAGCAGGGGTGGTGGCAGCAGCAGCAGCAGTGACAGCAGCAGGCACGTCGGCTTGTTTAGGCTCCTCCTTGGCTGGGGCGTCTTCGGCTTTGGAGGACGGCGAGTTGTCAGTGGAAGCTTTAGTGGCACTTTCTGTCTCAGCAGAGCCGGCCTTCTCCTCTGAGGGGACAGGAGCCTGGGGGGCTGCCTGCTCTGTGGCAGCATCAGGGGTGCCCTCCCCCTTCTTCTCCTCGGAAGGAGTTTCGCCTGCCTTGCCGGTTTCCTCAGGCTTGGGGCCGGAGGCAGGGGCCCCGTCAGTGGGAGTGGGACCTTCTCCCTCCTTCTTCTCCACACCGTCAGCAACAGGGGCTTCATCCTTCTCATTCCCTTCAGCCTCAGCAGCTTGGGCATCACCCTTCTTCTCTCCTTTGAGCTTTTTCCTTGTTATGTGTCCACGGAAGCTAGCCTGAATTTTGGTCGCGGCCTTATGAGCTTTATCTTCTGGTTTGATGCCATCTTGTTCGATCTTTTGGTCCTCATCATTTTTTTCAACCTTTGTGGAGAAAAGGGGGGTTTAAAAAAAAAACAAACAGAAGAGATGGAGTGATATTCTTTTCCTTCAAATCACAGCATTCAACAAATATTCATCAAATGATTTAGTTTCACTCAGGCTCCATAGTTGAAGTGAAGAGGTCAACAATACCCTGGAAATTCAAATCAAGCCTTTTTTCTCTCCATGATGGAGAATTAAGTAGAGAACACATTATCTGATGGGAAAACCAATGTCCTTTTGGCCTTCCAGAATCACTGGCATTATTTTATATGTATTTCTTTCCCCAGATCAATGTCTCTTCATTACCAAACTTAAACCAGCTTTTTAAAGATGTCCCTTGATAATTCAAATTACATTCATCCTAGGTTTTCATCAAAGAGCTGTGAAAGATACTGGTTTTTCAGAGTTCCGGAAAGGGGACTCTGTGAAAAACGTGATGGTTTAAAAAAATATCATGGATGAGCACTGGGTGTTGTATGGAAACCAATTTGACAATAAATTTCATTTTATATATATATATATATATATATATATATATATATATATATACACACACACATATCATGGAAAAGTCTATTTGTTTCCCCAAGATTTCAAGTCTGGTCAGGAAACCAGTAGGACTGAGGCAAAGAGTATCAGGTTTAGACAACAAATCCATCAGAGTTTAGTGCAAAATGCAGATGAGTTTCAGGGCTTTGAGGGATTTGTTCAGAATGTGACAACTCAGAATGCTGGTCACAAAATGATGTCTACTTTGACCTGTATGTGGTCTAATATCAATAGTCAAAACAGAGACCTTCAATATTTGAATACAGAAAATGGTCTTTTTTTTTTTTTTAGTGAAAAACAAAAAAAGAATGGAAAACACTGTTTCCACTTTTGAAAGAGTAGCATATATTCACTAAATCACAATTTCTTATTCCCAAAGCAATTTAAAACTAAAATTAGTTTGATATTATCATTAATAGAGTCATCCTGGTACTGAAGGCAAGAGACTAGAATACAAAAATGTTTTTTTACCATTTGGTTGTAACATTTATAGAATAAAACATGCTGCAAATAACTTTTTTTCCATAAGGAAATTAAATCATAAGATAGGCAAAAAAGGTATAGTCATGAAAAGAAATGTATAAGCAAGTACACAAAATTCTACATAGCTCCATTGCTCGCCATGGTGCCCTCATATGGTTAGATATAGTCTCCATTCATTTCTTCCTTTAACTTTTGAACATTTAACTTTTGTCCACTTTTGTGAACACTGTTCTAGGCAATGGGGAAATACAACAGTGAACAATGCAGCCAATGTCCTTCAAAAGACTACTAATAGAAGAGTGCTTATCATATACTACATCCTGTGTTTGGCCCCAATCTTGACTTTGGCCTGATCTTGGCCTCTACTCCAGTTTAGGAGGTAAGCCACAGCAGACCAACACAGGAGTATATTTTCTATCTGTCATACCAGCTCTGTCCCAGTGACCCAGATCTTGCTAATCATAATGTAGGTCTATTTGACATTCTTTGGACAGGCATATGGGCCTGTTGCTATGTAGGTTCATCAACATGCTAGTGGATGGTAGTTTTGAAAATTAACTACATGTGAGAGTAAAAGCAGGGCTAACAATTTTCCATTAAAATTTTTAAGACAAGTTCTTCTTCTTCCTCAGTTAACTGTGCATGTATCCACACAAAGAACAAAAGAGTGGATGAAAAGCACTTTGGAGAGCCCATTGGGCTCCCTCCCCCCAATGCCATGCTGCGACACTGTCCAGTTCTCTAAGGCACTACCACCTTCCCTCCATCCTGCTGCCCTTGATAACTCCTACTGGGATGCACACAGCACAATCTGGGGCACGGGAGCAGCTGTCCCTGCCAGGAACTCTTTGCTCAGAGATGGAAGCATAACCCTGTTAAATTAACAGTTGTGAATGGAGCACAGAGCCAAGATGTTGTTAATTTATTTTACTCTATCTTGAGTTTTCTGAATGAGGCACAGTCTTATATGATAGGACATCTGTACTTGGGCATTGATGCCAAGTGATCCTTTAATACAAATACTGCTTCTTGTGAAAGTAGACAAACCAATTATTTCAGAGTGGGCAGGTGTGCAGAAAAGACCCTCTGATGATTCAAAAAAGCTACAATTTTACAGCCTCCCTTTTCTCTTTAAGAACACAAAGCAAAGGGGATGAAACTTCTTTTAAAAATCTGGAAAACATAAAAATAAGAAAGCTGAGACTCTGCATGCTATAAAGAAAGAAACTTTACATGGATAAATCAAGGCTCCTCTGTACTCTCCCCCCCACCCCACCCATCTCGCTTTCTCTTTCTCCCCCTTTCTCTCTCTCTCTTCCAATTTTTCAGATTATCTGCCACTTTAACTTTCCAAATGATCAGGACTTAAGTTTCTATACATAGTATCTATGTTACAATATCTATTTAGAGGGCTCAGACTGGGCTTGAGTGCCAAGATTGTGGGACCAGCCTCAACTGAACAATCCAAGAGTATAAGGCACACAAGAGAAGAAGGGGTACTAGGAAGGGAGAGAATCATGTAAGACCAAAGTTAGGAGAGAGAGGTGAAGGCAATCTTGTAAGAGCTAGGCAAACAAATAGGCAGGTGTACCTAAAGAGATAATCAAAGTGTTCCATGGGCATGCAGCACATTCTGGAGAAACTGCTGGACCACTTAACATCATTAGAAATTTAGGGAAACTGGATTTTAGAGATTGGTTGAAAAAAGACAACTAATATATGTTTCAGATAGAGGGAAAGAGACAGATTGAGATGAAAGGAGAGGGGAATAAGGGAAGGGGAGGAAGGAAGGGAGGCAAGGGAAAAAAACGAGCCTAACATAAGGTCAGACTTAAATGACTGAATAGAAACATCCAAAGACAAAAATATTTTAAGTAAAAACTGGGTCTTATGCTAGACAGTGTTGGATTGTAAGTGTGCATATCCTTTTTTTTTTTTTTTTTGTACCTTTAATTGATTCTATTAATATGGCTTAAACTACAGGTTATTTTCTGGTAAAATTCCTTTCACAGTACTAGAGGTAATTGGACTAGGAGTACATTTTGGTGAGAGAGAAAACAAGAAGAGGAGGTTTCCCAAGACTGGCTACTGGGTAACCTAATGTGTCAAGCCACATAGACCTTTTCCTAATTGGAAATATAACTTACCTAAGACAAAGGCTATTTGAGCCCAGAGAAACCAGAGATCACTCAGTAAAAGCAGCACGGCTCCTTCAGTTTCTAAAAATGGTCCTGAGAAGTTAAGTGACTTGCCTAAATTTATAGAGTGATTAAGTCAGTGGCCCAGGTTATACTTGACTCAGGTCCTCTTTCCTCCCACCCAACCCCAAGTCCAATTTTATTGCATTAGTGACTTGCAATATCTTAGCCTTTCTTCTGGCAGATAATCCATAAAGCATCACGTCAACATTCTCATTCATTTATTCATTTAACAATACAGAGTGCCTATGCTAGGTACTATGGACACACTACTGAACAGATGGTACTGTATCTACCCACATAAGATTCTTTTTTTTTTTTTTAATTTTTTTACATTTATTTATTTTTAAGAGAGAGAGAGAGCACAAGTGGGGTAGGGTCAGAGAGAGAAGGAGACACAGAATCCGAGGCAGGCTCCAGGCTCCGAGCTGTCAGCACAGAGCCCAACGCGGGGCTCGAACTCACAAAACGTGAGATCATGACCTGAGCCAAGGTCGAACACTTAACCGACTGAGCCACCCAGGTGCCCCCATAAAATTCTTTTGTAAGTATGCTTTTGGGAGAGAAATAACCTCATGGTGCTTTAACAATCATTAATTTCCCAGGAATTCACAGTAGATGCCTGATCTTACGCCCATTTTGTAAAGAAGTTAGGCCAACAATCTATGTAGTGAGTTACAGGTGCAGAAAGTCTGGAAAAAGGGGATCTTGGTATTTAATAGCTAAAGAGTCAGTTCATAAGTCTCATCAAGATACATTTACTTTTAGGGTGCCTGGGTGGCTCAGTCAGTTAAGCGTCTGACTTCAGCTCAGGTCATGATCTCGTGGTTCATGAGTTTGAGCCCTGCATCGAGCCCTGCATCCAGCTCTGCATTGACAGCTCAGAGCCTGGAGCCTGCTTTGCATTCTGTGTCTCCCTCTCTCTCTCTTTGCCCCCTCCCTGCTTGTGCTCTCTCTCAAAAATAAACATTAAAAATTTTTTTCTAATTAAAATTCTTATGGGGCGCCTGGGTGGCGCAGTCGGTTAAGCGTCCGACTTCAGCCAGGTCACGATCTCGCGGTCCGTGAGTTCGAGCCCCGCGTCAGGCTCTGGGCTGATGGCTCAGAGCCTGGAGCCTGTTTCTGATTCTGTGTCTCCCTCTCTCTCTGCCCCTCCCCCGTTCATGCTCTGTCTCTCTCTGTCCTCCAAAAAAATAAATAAACGTTGAAAAAAAAAAAAAAGATTTACTTTTGGGATACCTGGCTGGCTTAGTTGGAAGAGCATGTGACTCTTGATCTCAGAGTCTTGAGTTCAAGCCCCACATTGGGTGTGGAGATTACTTAAATGTTTTTTTTAATTAAAAAAAAAATTACTTTTTCAGCTCAGTCCTATAACAAATAAGCTTTGGGCTGACCTCTGATGTTTTCTGAGATCATTTCAAAACTCTTTAATTTTTACATGGGATTGTTGCTATCTGTGAATTAACTGAGGAGGACATTCCAATGCAGTGCCTTACATGTAGGAAGAATCTCATTATAAGTTACAATCACTTTTTCAGGAATCTTCACTTCTATAGCTATTGTCTTTATTGACAAATTTGTTCGGGAGCTCTAAAGTCTTAAAGGAATCCAAAATATGTGAAATCTTTACTTTTCAACCAATGCTAAAACCTTGGATGAATACTGGTCTGAAAAAGATGGATACCACTTTGCTAACTTGTTAGAAACTAGTCAAATTTCTAAATGGATTAGATGAAAGGGGAATAATTTTCAATAGTATTTAAAAATCACAAGTAAGAAAGCCAAATATAAGATGTAGCTATTTAATATCCAACATTGTTGCTCTGGTTAATATTTTCCTTTCCTTCTGGGGAAGGGGGAGTGCATAACTTAGGAGCCATTCTAAGATGTCCAAACATTTGCATTAATTATGTTACAAAAAAACTTTAGGCAAAACTCTATGAATGCCTGACTTCCAGAACTAAAATAACATAATCTGTTCAACTGGGACACCACAATTCATTCAATGTTTTCCAATTATCATAGGACTGCCTCAACCTTCCAAACACAGAAAAACTTGGCCCTATATCTACTTCTGCCAGCCATAAATACTACTATTATAATATTTCAAATTTTCTCTTAAATAAGATTGAACTATAAATGCTTTTAAAAATTCATTGGTGTAACCAATTCTTCTAAGAACATCTTTAGTTAATCAAAATATTTTCTGATTGAGCAAAAGATATTTCTGAGAAGCAAAATTCAAGGACCAGAAATATCTTAAGTCACCCTTTCTTTCTCATACTATAGTTTTCATGCCTATCAGGATCTTATGCAATCCACAAAGGAACCAAAATAAAGTAGTGATGATATATATAATATTTGGCAGACATCTACTTATGGCTCACTCTAGTTTTATTAATAATTTATTGAGGTAAAATTCACATAGAAAATTTCACTCTATTTTTAAGCATAGTTTATTTTAAATATATTGATAGCATATACTTTAGAAAAAATGTCCAAGCATTAAAGGATGTCATACTGAAGCTTCTGTATTTCTTTAAACCCAGTCAAAGATCAGAAATTCAGGGACGCCTGGGTGGCTCAGTCGGTTAAGTGTCTGACTTTGGCTCAGGTCATGATCTCGTGGTTCACGAGTTCGAGCCCTGCGTCGGGCTCTGTGCTGACAGCTCAGAGCCTGGAGCCTGCTTCCGATTCTGTGTCTCCCTCTCTCTCTGACCCTCCCCCCATTCATGCTCTGTCTCTATCTCAAAAATAAATAAACATTAAAAAAAATTAAAAAAAAAAAAAAAAAGATCAGAAATTCAGTGAAATGCCCCTTATGGAGGAAAAAAAGGAGGATGCACCAACCTCCTCCAGTTCTGAACATAAAATGTCTTCGGGTTTCTTTCTGGGCAGTTATAAGGAAGAAAGTGTCGTTTTTAAAAGATGAATGGCGTGCCTGGGTGGCTCAGTCCATCAAGCCTCTGCTTCTTGATCTTGGCTCGGATCATGGTCTCGAGGTTCATGAGATTAAGCGCGGTATGGGGTTCAACATGTGGAGACTGCTTGGGACTCTTTCTGTTCCCTCTCTCTTTGCCCCTCCCCTGATCTCTCTCTCTCTCTGTCTCTCTCCCTCAAAATAAATAAACAAATGCAAAAATTAATAAAGGAAGGAGCGCCTGGGTGGCTCAGTTGGTTAGGCATCGGACTTCGGCTCAGGTCATGATCTCACAGCTCCTCAGTTCGAGCCCTGGGTTGGGCTCTGTGCGGACAGCTCAGAGCCTAGAGCCTGCTTCTCATTCTGTGTCTCCCTTTCTCTCTGCCCCTCCCCCGCTTGTGCTCTGTCTCTCAAAAATGAATAAATGTAAAAAAATAATAATAATAAAGGATGAATTGACACAGCTATGCTACACATGGTTCCCTCAACACTCAATCCGGTTTGAAGATCTAACTAAGGGTGTGGGTGGGGTGGAGCAATATGGAGGTGAAAGCAGTGAAACTGTGCTTTTGCCAACAAGTGTCATCACATTTTAATTTCTTTTAACTTAAAAATTTTTATTTTTTTGAGAGAGAGAGCACATGCATGAACAGGGGAGGGGCAGAGAGAGGAAGAGAGAAAAAGTCTTGAACAAGCTCCACGCCCTGCATAGAGCCAGAGGCAGGGCTCAATCTCAGGACCCTGAGATGATGACTGGAGCCAAAATCAAGAGTCGAATGATTAACTGACTGAACCACCCAGGTGCCCCTGACATCACACTTTTAAACTCTGATTTTCAGTCCAGTACAAAATCCTTTTTTAGTTCCTGGTCAGGTGGGAGCACAGAAAATATATAATGACCAAGGTCATCTCCAGGGGAATGTGGAACATTGAGTGATTTTGCAAAGCCTGGAAGAGTGGTAGTGAGGCAACTGTCTTTCTCCCTTCAAGTAAACGATGCAGCATATTGCTGCAACTTCAGAGTTATACTAAACGAATAAGCGATGAATCATGGGAATCTACCCCCAAAACCAAGAGCACACGGTACACACTGTACGTTAGCCAACTGGACAATAAATTACATTAAAAGAAGAAGAAGAAGAAGAAGAAGAAGAAGAAGAAGAAGAAGAAGAGGAAGAGGAAGGGGAAGGGGAAGGGGAAGGGGAAGGGGAAGGGGAAAGACATGTCCATTGGTTGACAGACTACATAAGAAAACCAAATATCCCATTTTGGAAACTGGAATAGTAATGTTAACTTTTCAGATAAGAGCTGGTTATCAAAATATGGGTCTTTAGCCCACTTTCATATACTATTTATTTAACATGTACAGCCCACCTGCTTCCAAAAGAATACAAGGTGGCATATGTATCCTAGTGGAAGAGGACACAGTTTCCTTTCAAAAGAGTTATCTTCCATTTTGTATTATATATTTGTAACTATTTTTGTCCCACAAACATACAGAGAAGAGGTAAAGGACATATGGTACTTGGTGGCTTCTAACAGACCTAAATCGGCATATGAAAGACTTTGTCCATTTTGCTTACAGCTGAATTTCCAGTTTCTAGAATGGTGTCTGGCACATGATAGATGTTTGATTAATGCTTATTGAAAAAATCTAAACTTTGAACATATCTATTAGTGCCATTTCAGAAAGATGATGACAGACAAGGAAGTCCAGCATTCCATTTTATCAACTTTCATTAAAATCTTTCCTTTCCCAGGATGCCTGGGTGGCTCAGTTGGTTGAGGGTCTGACTTTTTGCTCAAGTTATGATCTCATGGTTCATGAGTTCAATCCCCACTTTGGGCTCTGTGCTGACAGCTCAGAGCCTGGAGCCTGCTTCGGATTCTGTGTCTCCCTCTCTCTGCCCCTCTGCTGCTCATGCTCTGTTTCTCTCAAAAATAAACATTAAAAAAAAAAATTTTTTTTTTAATCTTTCCTTTCTCAGGGACGAGATTCAATAGTTTCTGACTAAAACTGCTATATATTCCCCAATACCTAAGTGACTGACCTCATATGGTGAGGTTGAACACAAAAACCAATCAGAAATGAACGAGGAGAAATCAGACAAGAGAAGTCACAAACCTATAGAATGGCACTGATAATTTCAAAAGGCACTTGAAAATGGAAATAAATCTAAGATAGACAACTGACTTATATTTATCTTATCTATGAATTGGCTAAAGTCATATCAATCAAATTATTTTTCAAATACAAATCTCTGCTTCTCCATTTGTAAAACAGGTGAAAATATTCATTGAGGATTGTTGGAGACCCCTCCCACATCCCTCCATTTATACTTAATCTGTATACTGAGCCCTAGGGCCTATGATTGTGAGTTGGGGATAACTAGTCCTTTAGTTACTCAAAGAAGAAAGTTCTGCCTCCACACAATGGAGCTGGGGAGAGCCTAAAGTTGAGATGAAGCACATACTTATGCTGGTCCATCTATCAGCGCATGTGCTGGCCAGAATTTGACAAAACTCTTTTAGAAAACCTTTGAGTGTAAGTCGCCCGACTGAATCAAGGGTTGAAGTCATTGATGCCCAAGCAAGTACTTACTAAGAGTCAGGTCTGGGGAAAAGGGGTGCCATTCTTGAGCAGCGGGACCAGCCCCTCTGATAAGTGTTGTCCAATGCAGTTCACTGCCTCTACAAGTGGCACACACTGAATGGAGGAAAGGTGAGGGAGACACTATATTCTGATCTTGGAGAGTTCCCAATGCCTATAGAGGCCACTGAGCCGGAAACAAAAGGGAGGGACTCCCCATCAAGTGATGAAAAGGCTGGAATCACACAGGAGACTGTGAGAGGGACTGTGAGGCTTCTGCTAACAACTGGACAAAGAAGGAGAACAGCACGCAGCCGATCCATCTGGGAAAAGATAGAAAAGCAGTCTCCCAGCAGACAGTCCCTTGTACCGCCATCACAGGTGAATTCCTCCCAGGTGTGATTTCCCAAGAGCAAATCACAGCCCAAGCTGCTGAAGAAGATACTACAAAATGTCTTTTGTTGGACACTCAGGAGCACAAGACACAATAAGTATTTAAATAAATATTCTTCCTATTATACTGAATACTGATTATTGATTTATTTCTTGATTGAGCCTCTTTCATAAATTACTTTCTAAGTCAGCAGTACTTGATGTGTTTTGTTCGATGAATACCTAAATGAGAAAGACCTTCCTCATCCACCATAATATGCACCCTTCCTCTTGGTCTACCTAACTTGCTTTTCCTTCTTTGCGCTTATGGTTACCTGACATATTTTTATTTCATTATTAACTAAATCTTTCCTTGGACTATAAACTTTCTGAGAGCAGGACCTTGTCAGTTTTATACAACCCTCAAAACCTCCATAGCTAAAATAGTGCTGGCTCATAGTTGATGCTCCAAAAACATGTATTTGTAGTTGTTGTCAAATGACTCTGCCACACTGTGTCAGTGACCAGACGGCATGTCAGTAAGCAGCAGCCAGCTAACTGGCCAGGTGTCCTCTCTCCACTCTGGGAAATGAATGCTCAGGGTGTATCTATCCTCTTACGTGTATAATGAGTTTATAGCATGTACAGGTGGTATTTCAATTCAGTCCTCATCAGAACCATGTAAGGAACACATCACTGTGCCTGTTTTATAATCTAGGTAACTGAGAAAACAGAAAGCGGCCCGTGTTATCCAGCTTCTAGATGACAGGACCCTTTCTCAATCCTACTTCCCACCCAATGCATTTTAAAGAACGCAACAAGTCGGTATTCCCTGACGTTTAAGAGCATGGGCTATGGAGTTAGCCGGGCTGGACCTAGACCCTGCCACTGAATCACCAGCTCTCGAATTTGGCTGGTCAGCTTCAGTTTCCTTACCTATAGGACAGGGGGAGAACAAGGCTCTCGCACTAGATTATCAGGAGGATTATATGAGTGAGTGTCTATAGAGTTCTTAGCACAGTCCCTGTCGTGGTGCACATGTTCAAAAAGGGCTAGCTGCCACTTTTTCTCATCTTAATCACTGTCCTCATCACTATCATCCCAGAGTAACTTATACATTATCATTAGACTAAGTTTAGGCATATTAATAAGATAGAATCTGTAGGGGCCAAGGACAGGTCACCCCAAAATATAGCACATTGGCATATTATTTTGAATTGAAGCTACTTGGGAAAGAACCAATGCAAGGACACTCTGTCCCCTTAAAAGTGGGAAACAGGCGCCTGGGTGGCGCAGTCGGTTAAGCGTCCGACTTCAGCCAGGTCACGATCTCGCGGTCCGTGAGTTCGAGCCCCGCGTCGGGCTCTGGGCTGATGGCTCAGAGCCTGGAGCCTGTTTCTGATTCTGTGTCTCCCTCTCTCTCTGCCCCTCCCCCGTTCATGCTCTGTCTCTCTCTGTCCCAAAAATAAAATAAACTTAAAAAAAAAAAAAAAAGTGAGAAACAAATTCCCCATATGAGAAATACCCTCCCGGAGCACCTCTCCGTTGGCTAAGCATCTGACTCTTGATTTCAGCTCAGGCGATGATCTCATGGTGGTGAGATCCTGAGATCGAGCCCCAAGCCCCGTGTTAGGCTTTGTGCTGAATATGGAGCCTGCTTGGGATTCTCTCTCTCTCCCTCTTTTCTGCACCTCCCCTGCTTTTGTGCATTCTCTCTCTCAAAAATAACATTAAAAAAATAAGAAATGCCTTCCCTGCATTAAGAAGTAAAATGATATCCTTATCACCATAGAGACTTTAAAATTGAGAAAGCTGTAGAAACAAATCTTGTTGTTTTTTTTTCCAATCTGTCAGCCTCAATTCTGCTTAGAATTCCTTATTAATTAAAGTTTCCAAGTGCTTGTTTTCTTTTTCCTGTCAATTAATCACAAATGTATTGTCTTTTTGTTTAAAATGTATGAAAACTTCCTGCCCTGGTCATTTCTTTGAATCTCGGTTTCGTTATTGGGCCTCCATGCACATGTACTAAAACTTTTTTTTTTTTCTCCAGTCTCATGTAAACTTAATGCTTAGTCCAGCTGGCAGACCTTGAAGGGTAGAGGAAGAATTTTTCCCTCCCTATAGTACGAATGAGGTTTGACCCTAAGACCTTATTCATCTCCGCAATTGCTGGTATCCCTACCCAGGGAGGGGAAGAATCCATTTCCTTAACTTTACAGTGTTACAGAGCTATCTATCCTCAGAAATAAGCAGAAGTCTGTCTAAAATGTATACAATAGTCAATCCACTTCTTTCCATCCTAGGGAAGGGGGAGGATCTGTTCATAGTGTCAAGCATGAACCATAATACCTCTCCTCTGCCAACTAACATGCACCAATCCTTCCTAACCATATCCAGCCCTAAACCTCCACATGGTCCAGCATCTGGTGATGAAAGTTCACTTAAACTACACGTCTACTCATTTTCAAAACATATAGCCTTCACCTGACACCAGCCCTCCCACACACACACACAAATCTCATTCAGCTACTATTTCACTTATCTCTACCCCATGGATCAAGCGATAGACCTTATACATTCAGAGAACACAACTGTCTGTATAGGTTCTGAGAGTCCTCTGGTTACTTGTGTTTGGTAATACTCATACCTGGTAAAACTGTGGATGCAGCTGGCAGACATTTTGTGGGGGGTTAGCTTAGGAACCTCTGGTCCTGAGGAGGGAGGGCTTCATGATTTGGGATTCCCAACTCTATCCAACACACCCCCACTGGATAGTTAGTAAAACTCCTCCTGAATGTCACTGTATTTAATACCTAGTGAGGGTACAGAATGTGTCAGAGTGCATGTCATTATAAAGTCTAGCTGATGGGAGATGGAAAAAAACTGGGATTCCATTTGCTAAGGAAAAAAAAAAAAAGACAATAGCTTGAATTTTTATATTACAGGTTATGAAGTACTTTCAACTTCATAAAACTGTTCCTCTAGGCTGAGTAAATGTGCTATCCCTTTTGCAAAATAAAGAAATTAAAACCAAATGGAAAGCCCCACAAATGGTAGAATGGGTCTTAACCCTAGGCCTCCAATCTCCCACATTTCAAGGAACTTAACCAAGAATTCAATCTAAGAATTTAACACTAGACACTCAGAAGGTATCATCAAATAAGTAGCAATCCTCAATGAGCACCAAGACTACCTGAAGTACTTTTTACTTAACAGAATTGGTCTGTATTTCAGATCTCAAAAGGGAGGTGGCTCCGGAAACTCTATGTAGGAGGGATTAGGGGCAGAGATATGTTTGGAAGGGGAAGCTAGGTGATTTTGCCAGAAACTGCACCAACATGGCAAGCTTCTTACAGTAGGCTTATTTATCTGCGGAGGCTGGTGGGATGATTTTGCAGACACTACTATCTATCAGCGATAATTTGCACGTGACTTGATGTACTATTATCAATCACCACATAAGTGATTGCACATTTACAGCAGTACCTGAGAAATCTTTTAAAAAGCCTAGTATGTTTTCTCTCTGATTCTAGAAGATATGTTGTTGTGTTCTTCCATGTGTGGAAAAAATGATGGAGTGTTTTTGTTAGGGGTGGAGCAGGGATGTCAGGTAAAGGGCATACAGTTTGAGGACAAATAGACTTCCATTTAACAGGGTTTCTAGAGGCACCTGGGTGGCTCAGTTGGTTAAGCATCTGACTTCGGCTCAGGTCATGATCTCACAGTTCATGGATTCTAGCTGACAGCTCAGAGCCTGGAGCCTGCTTCGGATTTTGTGTCTCCCTCTCTCTCTGCCCCTACTCTACTTGCACTTTTTCTCTCTCTCTCTCAAAAATAAATAAACATTAAAAAAAAATTTTTTTTAAGGGTTTCTATTCCCAAGCTACTAGACAGTTTAAGAACAAATACATAGACCCTAGAAAAATCTGTAAATCATAACTGAGTCAAAATTTGCTCATGATGTTTTTGTCTTTGTCATTCTTCCTCTCTTATCATTTGCTCTGTTTTTGGCATCCTGTTCTCTCTTGATTGTCAGTCACTGACACTCACTGATTACATGTTCCCTGGTGTGGTTTGGGGGGCAAGTGATTTGAGTTCAAATCCTGCCTTGGCCACTAGTTAAATACATGACCTGGAGTAAACTACCTAACTTCTTTAGAATACAGTTTCTTAACCTTCAGATTGGAATATTAATACCTACTGTGCAGAATTTTCTTTAGAATGAAAGAAAATGGTATTCACAAAGTGCCTGATACTTGAGAACTCAATAAATAATTGTTTGGAAGAAAATAATATGAGTGAAGTGAAAATTACTACTTTCTGGAGACTAGGGATTGAGTACATTATTTGACAAACATTTTACGATTTTCTCTCTTTGATATCTCATGAAGGAATTTTTTTTCAGGGCTATGCACATTTCATAAAAATATACCCCCTCTGAACAAAGAAAACCCTTTAAAGGTAAAGACTATACACACATAATAAATAAATAAATAAATAAATAAATAAATAAATAAATAAATAAAGGTAAAGACTATAAAATACCATCAGATCCTTGGAGGAAATAATACTAATAATAAATTGAAAAAATTATATATTACTATGTGCCTAGTACTCTTCCAAGTACTTTATACATATTTTATAGAGAGACATACAAATATATTTATTAAATATATTATATATATTAACTAGTTTAATTCTAACAAGGCTATACAATGGGTACTATCATTTTACAGATAAAGGAACTGAGGCACAGGGACATTAAATAACTGCTCAAAATCATATAGCTAGTAAGCGACAGAGCCAGGATTTGAACTCAAACTACTTGCATAGGTTGCATGTGAGATAAGATCATCCCACGGAGACAGGGCTGATCTACTCTCTACAGGTTTTCCCTTTAGGTTCCCAGGCAAGGTGAAATGTGGAGAGGGAGGTGGAAAAACCCACAGCAGGACTTTCTCAGGGCCAGTGCCTGTTAGGGCTGGGCTATAGCTCCTAGTATCTAAAGGACCAGGCTTTAGAGCTTGCACTACAATTTCATCTTCCCCTTTCAGATTTCCTTTCCAGTAGAAAAGTACAAATACATTTTCAAAGCAGGGGCTGTGGTATCATGACCTCATCACCAGGTGATGCCATGACTCATTTTCCTTGTGAAGATGTTGACAGGGAAGATTCACACTTGAGATGTTGAGAACAGCCCAGAGACTAGGTTCCATATCAATTCTGAAAACAGGAGAGGGAAAATATCAGAGATCAGAGAAAGCAATACTGGGGAAAGTGGCAAGGGAGGGCCCCAGGTTAGGATAAATTAGGGCTATTTAATGACATAAGAAAAGCAGATGAATGAACTAGTAACCATATGCATTCTTATCAGGAGGAGGGGCTTGAACAGGTGGTAAAGAGCAGGTTCTATGACTTATTCCCAAATCTAAGGATTTAATCCAGCCAGCGTTCCTGAATTGGACATTGCCTTTTCCTCAAACCAACTATTCTTGTTATTTTTCTCACAATTGTAGGGAAACAGGGAAATCCATCTAGAATGTTCCATGGATGTCTTACTAGTTGTTTTGGTTATATTCTAAAAACATGTCATACTATTTATGCCACGTAGTTCACTGCAGGAATCTAGTGACAGTGCTCATCATGGTACAAAGAACCAGCACACCTCCCGCTTTGTGTTTCTGAAGGGTGAAACACTGCACCATTTGGAGCCACCAAAGAAAGAAAGTTCCCTCTTCTCTGTTTTTGAAACTGAGCAGGCAAATTCTACAACTTCTGAATTAATCTGTATGAGCCGCCTGGGGATTTATGATAATCTGATCTTCGAGCCAGAATAATTAGGCTGACTTGGGTAAAAATAAGGAAATATTAAGTCTGACTCTGATCTTGAGGTAAATGAAAATTACTTTCCTTTTGAGGCATAGACAATGATGAGATGTGCCATAATCCTCTCATAAGTGATATCACATGACCCAAAGAGCCACCCAGGGCAACAGGTCTGCCTGGCAGTGTGAAACTGAGAGCTTTAAAACAGAGAGCTTTACAGATGTGTCACAACCTGGAGCAGCCTTGGAGAAGGTCCTGAGCTTGAGGCTCCCCAGAAGGAAGGGGGATGTCACCACTCTTCCCTCAGTTCCCATAGACCCATCGGAAGTCAGTGATTCCCCATATTCCTGTATCTGCTCAGGACTAGACCCAAGACTAGGAATAAAATATTCCAGGGCAGTCCAGTAAGCATCTTTCCCTTGTGGCTGGGGCAGCTCAATAGCTCCAGGCTAGAACCATTCCCTACTTTCTATCCAGGCTGAACTCACAGTTAAGTCACATATAAAAGCCCAGTGATCTTGGGGACCCCGGCTGGCTCAGTCAGTAGAGTGTGAGACTCTTGTTCTCAGGGTTGTAAATTTGAGCCCCGCGTTGGGTGTAGAGATCACTTAAAAATAAAATCTTGGGGCGCCTGGGTGGCGCAGTCGGTTAAGTGTCCGACTTCAGCCAGGTCACGATCTCGCGGTCCGTGAGTTCGAGCCCCGCGTCGGGCTCTGGGCTGATGGCTCAGAGCCTGGAGCCTGTTTCCGATTCTGTGTCTCCCTCTCTCTCTGCCCCTCCCCCGTTCATGCTCTGTCTCTCTCTGTCCCCAAAATAAATAAACGTTGAAAAAAAAAAAAAAATTAAAAAAAAAAAAATAAAATCTTAAGGGAAAAGAAAGCCCCTTGAGCTCAAAACGGTAATGCTAGTACCTCTGCCGCCTCTGTGTGTTGTCATCAGCCTGTGGAGAATTAAGGTAACGATGGGGGTGCTAGCAGCAGGAGCGGAGGGGGTACCCAAGGAGAACCTAGACAAAGATTCTCCTTTTATCGAAAGTCTGAAATTCCACCTTGAAACATTATTCCCTTATTCCCTTATTATTATGCGCTGAAAGCTAACACTATAGACACCCTCTTAATTGGTCTGCCTTCCACTCTCTACCACACCTTTTAGCAGATTAAGCAGAAACAGAATTAGGTTTTACCATTTGTCCACTTCCACCAGTCTGAACCTCCCTGTGCCCCTCCCGAAACGCATTAAGTATTCCTGTTGCTTATCACACTAGAAAGTCATGCATTGTTATAGAATGAGAAATTTGTGCAATGGACCCAGTCTGCCCTTCCAGCTTCTCCCATGAACACACCCTTTACTTTAGCCAATTAATTCACATGCTGCTTACTGAACACTCACCTCACTCCCTGAGTTCCTGGACTTCACATATGACGTAGCCCCCCTCAAACATTTCTGTCCTGTGTCTGCTGAAACCCCGCACACCCTTCATGACTCATCCCAATCCTCACCTCCTTGGCAGGAGGAGAATTTCCTTGCACCATCCTAAATGAACAGTCCAGAGCTTTTTCTGCAAAGGGACAGATAGTAATTTTTTTTTTTTTTTTTTTTTTTTTGGCTTTCTGAGCCATATGGAGTCTGTCTCAACTCTTACAGTCTGTCATTGTAGTGTGAAAAAACAATAGGTGCTACGTAAATGAACGAGCATGGCTGTGCTCCAATAAAACTTTATTTATGAACACTGGAATTTGAATTGCATATAATTCTAAAGTGTCACAAAATGTTACTCTTTTGATTTTCTCTCAACCACTTAAAAATGTAGGAAAAACACACTCTTAGCCCATAAGCTGTAGTTTGCCAATCTCTGGGGCAAGATATACCATTATAACAAGCTCCCACATCATCCTTGGTTGTATTTTTATTAATTTTTTTTTTTTTTGTATTGCAGTTATTGGAGTGCTTGTTCCCCAAACTCAATTATTTTATAAGCTTGTTGAGGGCAGGAAGATTGTCTTATTAGTAGAGGCTATGATATGGTGACTTATATTAAGAAATATATATTTGGTCTTTGTCCCATTTCTGCCACTGAGTTCCTAAAACTTGTAAATTTCCTGCAATGACTGCAATAAAGGTGTCTTTTGTTATGTTACTGAGATGACTTTTGGAGAGCACCTAAAGATGGGGCTGGTTGCCTGGAGAACCACCAAGTGATTTGAGGGTTGGAACTTTGAGTTCCATGCCCCCTGACCTCCAGGGAGAAGAGGCAGGGCTGGAGGTTGAATCCAGCACCAATGGCCAAAGATTTGATCAATTGTGCTTAGGGAATGAGGCCTCCATAAAAATGCAAAAGATCAGAGTTTCAAGAGTTTCTTCTAGGTTGCTGAGTGTGTGGAGGTTTGCAAAGAGAGGCACATTCAGAAAGGGCATGGAAGCCCTGTGCCCTTTCCCCAAACCTTGCCTTGTGGGTTTCTTCCTTCTGGCTGTTCCTGAGTTACATCCTTTTATAATAAACCAATGATCCAGTGAGTAAACCGTTTTCTTGAGTTCTACCAGCCACTCTAGCAAATTAATTGAACCCAAGGAGGGGGTCAGGGAACCTCTGACTTGCAGGCAGCTGGTGAGAAGTGCAGGTAACAACCTGAGCTTGTCACTGGTGTCTGAAGTGGGAGCCAATTTCTTGGGACTGAACCTTTTACCTGTGGAATCGATGCTCTCTCCGGATACATAGTGTCAGAATTGAATTGAATTGTAGGAGGCTCAGCTGGTGTCCAGAGAACTGGGGTTACAATAGGGAAGCCCCACCCCCACAGTGGAATTGGGTTCAGGACCCTTTGAGAGGCTAACACTTATTGGTCACTTTGTTGCAGGCACTGAGCCAAGTGTTTTACCTGGAAAATACCATAATAATTTGATAAGGCAGGTTTTATTATTTTTTAGTGAGGACACTATAGTATTATTTTCACAGTGAGGAAAATCATAGACTGAAAATGAGCTCACAGGGCAACTTAGAGCGCAAACGCAGAGGCCCTTCCTGGGCAGGTGAGTTTCAGAGAACTGAGAAATGTGTGGCACTGAAGCTTGCCTACCTTAGAAGGGTTTCTGTCCTGCTATCCCTTAGCTGCCTGCTCAACTCAAAGGGTGCACGAAGACACTCAGACCTGAATCCAGATATCACACGCGGCTTCAGCAGAAATACAGGGCAGAAGTGAGCTGTGGGCAAATGCACTGCACAGAGAACTGCTGAGCCCCAGGGGAAGGGCCTCGCCTGTGAGCCAGCAGCAAACCAGCTGCACTCCCAGAAGAAGAGAAATGAGCTGCAGCTGGGAGGACATTTGTGGGAGAGAAAAAAAAGCCTTTTTTTTTTTTTTTTTTTTTTTTTTAACCATCAGAACTGAGCAGGTTGCTTATGTGTGAAAGCTTTTGTGGAACCAAGTTAGAAGGTGCTAAGTCACTAGACAAAAGATCACACCCTCCAGCTCAAGATACCTGCCTCCAGGGACTGTTTCTAACAAGTCTCAGTTCTCAGCGAGGACAATGAAGTGAAAGACATCTGGATTCGCTGAGGGAACACTGCGACTTGGTATGGGAGGGGAAAGGGCTCCTTAAATCCCCAGGGCTGTGAGAAAGCAAAGACAAGGAGGAAATGCTGTTCACAGTTCTGCTGCTCAACTTTGACCACCAAGAGCTGAGTGGCAGAGTTCATCCCCGCCCCAGATCTGCCAATCAGGATCTGCATTTTCACCAATTCTCTGCGCATCACAGTGTGAAAGGTACTGGCCTACGACATCCAGACGAAACGTACCTGTCCCAGGAAATCCACAGTTCCTTTTGAATATTTCTTTATACAAAAGTATAATTTCAGAGGTGCTTCTATTATGAAGCTCATAGAAATAAGAAACAGCAGGTAGAGCAGCAGAAGCCATGGCTTAGCTATCAGGAGACAAGGACTATAAACATGATACATCGCAACCTTGCAACCTCGTGGAAGTCTTTTCACTTCTCTGGACCTCAGTTTCTGTGTCTGTACATTAAGGGAGTTGACAGGGAGATTTAAGACTCAAACATTCAAAGTATCAGCGTCCTAGTTGTGTACACATGTATATATGTTCCATTTTCCTATTTCCCTAGAAAAGAAATCTTCAGAGAATTGACTATCATCCAATCCTACTACCTGGAATGGACAAGGTCTCCACCACACGCTGTCACTTACTTTCTAAAGTTAGTTATACACATTGAACATATCATGAGACTAAGTTCATTCTCAAATGTGCTAATCCCCAGAGGGGATCACCAACCTAGGGGAGCACAGAGTTTGTCCACTGACCAGTCTCCCATGCACCAAGACTCTTAACTGTACAATTCAGGATGACTTTCCTTACATGCTTCTATGAACTAGTAACAATGCACCTCATCAAAACAGACACCACCTTCTTTTAGGCACCGAATTCCAACCCTTTGAGAATGCAGGAACATATCATTCCTCAGTCAGCAAAAAACTGCCTCTTCCCCACCTTCCCTAAAGCCTTTTTGCAGGAGAGTGAAGCCATTCTAAAGGAACACCTTACTTTATAATTTTCAAAGCCTCATTGTCAGTCTGTGTGGAAAATCTGAATGAAATTTACTAGTGGGGGGGGACCAACGCTGCTAAAAATAAACAAATGCAGTTTACTCATCCTTTGCCACAGTGGGTTCAACCTTTTTAACCAAGAAAAAGAGGTCAGAAAAACAGAGAAAGAGAGAACTCTAAGTCCCATCAGCTTCCTACCCTCCTCACTAGTGCAGCTCGTCTTCTGCAGCTCTTCTATTCTCCAGGTCCCTTCACAGTCTCTGACTCCAGGGCGGGGCCCATTCAGGCCCTAGAGTAGCTAATAACCACCTCAGCTCTCCCTTTCTCTTCCCTGCAGCTCTCGGGTCAGGTGGATCTGTGGTCACTTACAGCCAAAGACAAAGTCCATCACAGAGTAAGTGTTCAATGTTCAATACATATTGTTAAAGTAAATTTCTAGGCTCAAGATGGCGGCGCTCCTAACCTTGGAGCCATGTCAGCAAACTGAGTTTTCATAGCTCTGTAAATGTCCACTTGAGCAGAAACAGTGTATCCAGTCAGCCCATCTCCGAATGTAAAGCGAAGCCTGGTATCCATGTCTATTTCCTTGTTCCTCATTCCTTATCCTGTAAAAGCTTCCCGCTTTCCTCCCCATTTTGCAGTTACCTGGAATCCTTGAGACCAGAGAATGCTGGCCTCATGAAGGGTTCAATAAAGTCTGTTTGTAACACCTAAATGACTTCTTCAATCATTTTTAACAGTATTATTGAATGAATGAATGAATGAATGAATGCATGAATACCGGCCGGCACCATGCATTTCCAGGTTAAGACAAAATCTCACACCAAGTCTAAACTCGGCCACACCTCCAGAAGTCATCTCATTTCCTCCCACCTGCTTCAGGTACCCTCCTTCCCTTAATTGTCTACGGAGTCCGCATTTCATCGCGGTCTGAAATGGAAAGTTCAAATGAAGAAGCCTAAGAAACTTTTTTTCTTCTTTTTTTAATAATTTAGGATCATCGACTCTGGCCCTGACCTAGCTGGTTTTCTCACGCCTGCTACACTCCAATCAAGGCATTCCTATTTACTTTCCAAAGGTCTTTGCCTGCTGACAAGCCTTCCTCCTCTTCCGGTGCTGCGCGCCCGAGGAATGCTAATATGCTCTTGGCTGCCTCCAAGCAAGGAAAAACTGGGAGGGACAAGAATGCGCCTTCCAGTTGACCCAGCTTTCTCTCCCGTCCTTCCCCACCCACTGAATAACCTTGACGTGACAGAGGGCCCAGTCCCCGCAAGCAGGCTGCTGCCGCTCCTGCGGCAGGCGGGAGTGGAGGCCAACAGACTAATGAAGGACGAGGGAGGGAGCCCACGCGGCGCCCCTGGCTGCTCCTCCACCGTGGACAGGCCCGGGGCTTTTGTTCTCAGAGCCACCGAAAGAAGCAATTACCGCGCAAACAGGAGTTTGCGGAGGTTGGTTAGAAGAGCGATCCGCGACGAAGCCAGGAGCAGTACGCCTCCCCCCGAGGGCGGGGCGTTGGGGAGAGGCGGTGCGGTCCTAGCCACGCCCCGTAGCTAGGCCCCGCCCGCCGCGCCCGCAGCCCTGCCCGAAGGCGGAGGCTCAGGGCGGGGGCGCAGGGCGGGGCCGGCGGCGGTAGCCGGGGAGAAACAAAGGGATGAGGTCACCCTGAAGAGAGGCCGGAGGGAACGCCTAAAGGGTGCGGAGGAGGAGTAGCGGAGCAAGGCCGTGGGACGGAAACCCGAGTCCAAGTGCTGGGGGGAGGGGCCGGAAGACAAAGGCTGAGCTACGACGCCCCACTTGGGGAAGGGAGAACGGGCGCACGGTTGTAGGTGCTGGGAGAAACGGAGTGCGGAGAGACCAGGCAGGAGCAGCTCTCCTGAGGAAAAATTTTAAAAGTTTGCTTAAACCCTGCCCGGTGCTCCCCACCATGCTGTTCCGCAAACTCCCACGATTTTTGCCAGTTCTTTGAATTGCATGATTTTTTTTTAAGTCTGGGGTGGGGCACCTGGGTGGCTCAGTCGGTTGAGTATGTTGAGCACCCCACCTCGGCTCAGGTCCGGATCTCCGGGTTTGTGAGTTCGAGCCCCTCATGGGGATCACTGCCTTCAGCCTGTTAGCGGGGAGCCCGCTTCAAATCATCTGTCCCCCTTTCTCTGTCCCTTCCCCGCTTGCGCTCCCCCCAAAAATAAGTATTAAAAAATAAAATACTAGAAAAAGTCTGGGGTGCTCTAAGGATGGATTCCTGAATCTGAAGCAGTATGCAATGCAGTTTGTTTATATGATTATGTTCATATGATTATTCTGTTAAATGTCCATAGCTTTACTAAGAATGTAAGAGGTGACCATTACCCTGCAAGAGATTAAATATTACTAAACTGCGGCATTGTAGGAAAAAAGAAAGAAAAGAAACACCTAACATGCAAATGGTGCCACGGTTGAGGAATTCTGTAACACCTCTTCTCTTTCGTTAATCAGGTTAATACCCATCACCCTAGCCAGGATAAATATTTTGAAGACAAGAGGCAAAAGGTTAGTAAGATTTTTTTGAAGGAAGGCTGAAGGCGTGGTTCTGAACGACCAAGAGATGGGGTTGGAATAGAACTCTCAGGAGGCATTGCTACCCAGGTGTGGGCAGCTGAGTGGAGAAGAATTATTGACCTATCTTTGGTTTTGTCTGGGCTAACATTGAGGCAGGTCATCAAAGGAGCAAGCGTGCACCTCATTATATACCAACTACCATTCTAGGCCACTCTTGCACTTGGTTAACCTGATACCCAACAGTAAGTTCACTGAGGGCAGGGGCTTTGGTTGGCCACTTCAGCATCAGTTCCTAGCATAGTTGATAGGACATAGTGGGAGCTCCATAAATATTTGTGAAGGAAATAAATGAATTGCCACAATCATACCACATAATCTCCCCTCTTCCCTATAAACTGACCAGTACCCAAGAGGCCTTGGATCAATTTTGCCATCTGGTGGTAAATCTGGGTAATTGACAAAATCTCTTACCCCGTGTTCCTTTTGTCTGGGGTTGGTGAACAGACACCCAGTAAGTGTTTCTCCGAAGACCTAAGTAACTCACCTTTCCTATGCTTTCACTTCAGGTCACCACCTGCTCACATAAACCACTCATTTCCTCCTTGAGCTTCTTTTTCACTGTTTGTCCCTGCCCTAAACTCCCCCCCACCCCCAACGGCATTTCTTCTAGTTTTTGCCCAATCAGCATGAGAAATTTCCTTTTTATCCACCCCTCTTCTCATTCCTCAAGAGAATCCCACTATGACCCAAAGTTGTTTGATAAACAAGAATTTTGCTGTAATTTTCATTCTCACGACTGTTGAGTGGGGTAGCAAAACACCTTACCAGAAAAGTTGTGTGTTTGTACATGTTTTTTTTTTTAAATGAAATTAAATATAAAAAACTGTTTCTGTTCCCTTCCAAAATGCAGTAACATTATTGTTTTTTCCTCTGCTTCCATTACACATGTACAGAATCTCAGCTACGTTGGCTTAACCTGAATTTTATAGACAGGTCTAGAAACCTTCAGATGATTTTATTTCCGTGCAAAAGCATTTTAAGTTTCAAATTCAACATTGTATTTTTGGAATATACTCCATTTGTTTTTTTTTTTTAAGGACATTTTTTTTAATGTTTATTTTTGACAGAGAGAGAGACATGAGCGGGGGAAGGGCAGAGAGAGAGGGAGACACAGAATCTGAAGCAGGCTCCAGGCTCTGAGCTGTCAGCACAGAGCCCCACGCGGGGCTCGAACTCACAGACCGCGAGATCACGACCTGAGCCGAAGTCACGCTCAACCGACTGAGCCACCCAGGTGCCCCAGGAATATTCTCCATTTGTAACTAGGAAATTGCTCGCTTTTTCCAAGAAGTTGTTATCCAAAAGGCTTTCCACTAAGACACTAATACTTTTACTTTTTGGGGAATTGGGAAAGACTGATACTGTTTCCATTATTACAAAACTGAGGTTTAGGGTAAATTCAATGATTTTGCCCCAAAGACAATGTCAGATTAGCCCCCCAAAAAAGTGCTCTTTCATCAAGATTAGGGTTTCCAAATCTCAGCATACATATTACCAGCAGGATGTTTGTGTAAATCAGATTCATGGCCCCACCTCCCACCATGCTCACAGAGGGAGTCTGGTGTAGAACCAGCTGTAGAGCACCTGAAATGCATTTTAATAAGTCCCCTAGTGGGCTTTGACCACAATAAGGACTATAATCTGACCACACTCCTGTTTGGAAATAGTTTCCTTGATTTTATTGAAAATGTCTATAGTAAGCAACAGTCAGAATTTTCTATTCCTACTCCCATTGCCTGCTGATTTGGGAGACAATTGGCACTAACCCACACACATGACCAGGAATTCCTATTCTAAATTCCAGCATCATGGACACACTGAACACAGACATGAAACCTAGAAGAGGTCATCAAACCATGTCATTTCACAGCCATAGGAACTGAGGCCTAGAGGTGAAGCAGTCACTGGTAGAGCTGGGGCTAACCTTCATCACCTCCTGTGTTTTTGTTTTGAGTCCCCAAGGTCACAGAGAATGAGAAGGCTGAATTTGGGACAAAGTAGAGAATTGAATTAGATCATTACTGTCAAAAGGCATGCTTTGGCCTAAGGCAACTGGCAGGTCTCTATAATCCTTTCATTCTGGGCCTGAATGATCCAGATTAGCAGACTAGATTGTTCCTGTTACATGTCAATCATAGAGCCATGGTTTGGGGCTGCTGGGTAGTTAGTATGGAATCATGAATGCAGAAAAGCATAGCCTGAAAAAAAGATTATGCTTCTGCCCCAGAAGCAAAATTCCCAAAGGTAGGCGTAATATCTTTGCATATTATAGTTTGTAATGTGAGCAAATTAACTAACAATGTTTTAGCACATTTACTAAGTCATGGAATACATAGTGATCTTCTGCAAAATTTTGGCACATGCAAAGGTACAGATAGCCTGCGTTCAAGAGAAAGCTCATACTTTAGGTACACACTGAATCACTGTATAATATTCTACACACAAAATTTGACATAGTTTAAAAGGAAAAGAGAATTTATACAGAAAGAAGGTAGCAAAGCTTATAGTGATATACATATCTGTGATAACAGACCTATTCAGTAAGCTCTACCAGTGCAATAAGCTTACCTTGTTTGGTTAGTGTTTTGTTTTAATTTTTAGGGATAACACTGATTTTCGTATAGTAACATAAATATACGTCCTTAGGGAAAGCAAGTATTTTCAATACAATGAATTCATTAGTAGAAATAGTTTCATCGAATTCTTCTTGTTATATCCAAGGTAACATAGGCTTTTAAAATAAGGAACCATAGAATCCTAGTTTTCAGGGGAGGATCTGGGGACCCCCAATCCTTGCCAGCCCCTGCAGTGGTGAGTTTAGGATATTCTGGTGTTCACAGGTCAAAAGTATGATCACCTTAATGCAATCTGGCCTCACTGACGTCTGGTTTTTATATCTTAAATGCACAGAGGTTTCCTAATTCCACTTTCTATTCAATACATATTTCTTCCTGAAAACTTTAGAATCAAAGATGTGTTATTACCTTCTCTGGATATGGAAATTTGTCCAATATCACTAGGAATTTTTAAACACACCAAATAATCTGAACCATTTTCTGGATGCTCCTGGACTTCCCTGCTAGATGCCCCACTGAAATTTCCTACTCTTTAGGCACATTCAGTAATAGACACTAAAGAGACCTCCATACAGAGTGTTACAGCTGCACTGCACTATGTACATTTCTGGAAAGTGGACTTGGTATTATTTTCCCCCAAGAAACCACCAATTTACACATCTGTTCTTTGCAGCAACGGATATAATTACCACAATGCTGTTTGAAGGCACATGACCCACTGAAGGGGCACTGGTTAAACATCTGTAAACAGGGATAAACATCATATTGTGTCTCACTCTCAAGCAATTTGAGTAATTTTTGCTGGAGATTAAAAAAAAAAAAAAACACAAAAAAAAACCAAAAAAACTTCTTTTGTTCAGTCTATGTTCAGCAGTATCTGTTTTCCTGGGAGTGTTACTGTGTGATATTGCTTTGCCCCCAGGAAGGCAGACTTTGCTGAAGCACTCTTTTGGCTCAGGAACACAGTGTTCAAATGAAATAGGGCTTTTAAAAAAAGACTGTGAGAGAGGTGTGCTGAAGTAGTATTGGGTTTGCTCACCATTTCCTCAGATCTTCCTGGGAAGAGCTGAGCTCTTCAATAAAGAGAGAGTTTGTATTTCCTAAGTCTCTTTCTCCAGAGAAGAACTTTTCAGGTAAACTTGTGTAATTTGCTGTTTCATCCACTGTAGGTGGCTAAGCGGACAAGTTTGTGATTTGCTTACAGTCATACTAAAAATGGATAGAATAGTCAGTATTTGAATCACTTGGTTCTTTCCTCTGAGTACGGATTCTGTTTCATACATATAGTGGCCAACTGAAAAATTAAAATGAAAACAATGGAAAACTTGAAATATAAGCTATTTCACAACAGAACAGAAAACTTCAAACCAGTGAGAGTCAACTGAGCTAAGTTTCCCAGCTTTAAGAATGGCAGAATTATCTTAAAACAGAGGCGATGCATAAATGCTTATATACAGTGGACTTGGGGTAGAGGGAGGAGTGGACAGGAGAAAGACAGAGAGTAGTATTTCCTTCCTACTGTTGTTCCATATATTTGGGGAAATATTTTTTAGGAGTACTTTTTAAATTTCAAATGTTAAGTATCTGAAGTGAGGAGGGGATCTACTTTTTCATGGAAAAATCCATTAAACACAAACAGGGCATTTAATATTTTAAATGCTGTTTTTAATATAATAGCAATATTTTGGATGGAATTACCCAAACTCTAGGACTAGTTCAAAGTTGGGGCTTCAGAGATGAGGCCCAGAGGAAACAGGTTGCATATCTGTAAAAAAGGGATTTGAAGTAGATGGTCAAGTTTTTTCCAGCTCGATAATTCTAAAGAATCTATAAACCTTCTCCTGTGAGAAATAGGAGTTTAAGGAGTAGACACAAAGTAAGAACAGAAACCATTCCTCAAAACCTTCTTAGCCTCCTTTGACACTGGAAAAACTATCCCATAATTTGGTCAAGGAAAAAAATAAGAAAATGCATCCCTGATGTCAGTATTTTTTCACATGAGGTATAGAAATCTAGTCGCCAATTTTTAGTTCAGCTTCACCTCTCATTTGGCTATCTGCTTAACCTAACCTAAGATCCTTCAACTTGACTCATAAATGTTTTGACACATAGCTTCCCACTATCAGAGGTTATGAACCGCAGGACACATTCAGTGTAAACATGTATAAAATTGTAACGAATCCACTGTTAATAATGTTACAGAAATTCTCTTCTAAGTAAATTTATTAGCTGCCATTTTGTCTCAAGATGGTGGCCTGAACCATAATTACATCTTTATGTCTACTAATTTTTATCAAAATCTATTAACCTTTCAAAAGTGACCACAATGAAAGAGATATATACAAAATATTAGCAACTTAGCTGAAACATGTCAACAATAAAAATTATTTATTTAACACTAGATTAGAATCAGGAATATAGAGATGTAGAAAATGCAATTCTTGCCCTCAAAATATTTACTATTTAGGTAAACAAGCAATAAAATGCTAACAAGAAATAAAATGAAAGAATTAAATAACACGAAGTAGCATACACTCAGAATTAAGTGGGTGGCACAGTTAGTTTGTGCTTTAGAAATTCAGATAAGAAAATCATCACTGAGTCTGCAAGAAATAACAGCAGATGGGGGGAATTCAAAGGGGAAAATGGGTTTTGGAGAAAGATGATGGATTCAGTTTCAATCATAAAGATTTGGAAGGGGAGTTGAACTAGAGATACCCAGAGATACCTAGAGATAAGAAGCATTTTAATACAGGAAACATAAACTTGAGAGCCCTTTATGAAAAGGTAGTCAATGAAGCTAAAAAGGTGAATGAGATTTCTAACAAAGAAATTAGAGATTAAAGGTTAGAAAGACTAAGATCTTGTTCTGGGGGGATATCTGTATATAGAAGACAGAAGGAGAAAGTTGATCCAGTGAAAGTCAGTCTCATTAAGCATTGAAAGGAACCAGAATAGGAGCCAAGAGAGAATCCTAAGAAGGAGTGTCCAGAAGAGTCTAATGCAATGAAAATGTTAAGTGAAGCCTGAGAAAAAGTCTTCGGAAATGGGAATGCAGAGGCCACTAAGGACCTCAGAAAGGGATTTTAGAACAGGGGAAGAGGGTGGCAAGGACCAATTACATGTGTTTAAGAGAAGAATGGGACAGATAAAAATGGAGGAAATTACTATACTCTTTTAAGGATATGGGTATATGGGTTGAAGAAAATTGAGAAACTAAAACTTCCCATTTCTGCGTTGGTAAGTAAAATGGAATGCATTGTAAGGAAATATAGAATTTACATATGAAATGAATGTAGGATATGTTTACTCTTGATGACAGGGTCCAATTCAATTTTCCAGCATTCAGTGTTGATGTTCTCTCACCCTAGGTAATTGGTAGTAATTTCTTTTCTTTTTTCTTTTCTTCTTTTCTCTTCTCTTCTCTTCTCTTCTCTTCTCTTCTCTTCTCTTCTCTTTTCTTTTCTTTTCTTTTCTTTTCTTTCTTTTAATGTTTATTTGTTTTTGAGAGAGAGAGAAAGACAGGAGAGAAAGAGCACACTAGCGAGGGAGGGGCAGAGAGAGGCAAGGACAGATGATCCAAAGCAGGCTCCACACTGACAGCAGGAAGCCCATGCAGGGCTTGAACCCATGAACCATGAGACCTGAGTTGAAGTCTGACACTCAACCCACTGAGACACCCAGGCGCCCCAGTAGTAAATTTGTTTCTACCAAATAAATAAGAAGCCCAGTCAACCAACCAACCAAACTAAAAACAAATGAGATAATCTTCAAACACTAAGCCTAACTTTTCAAGCAAAATAAAATAATAGCTCACATGCATGGTGTGTGTGAGAAAGAGAAAGAGGGAGAGGAAAGGGAGAGGGAGAGGAGAGGGAGAGAGAGAGAGAAAAAGAGAGAGAGAGAGAGAGAGAGAGAGAGAGAGACTAAGACTTCACTTGCTAAGAAACTAATAATGCTACAGCTCACAGAACTCCACCACAAATCCTATGCTCCTCCTTCTGTGGGCCTCCTGGCATATGGGTTCCACATAATTAAAGGTATCCCAGTGTGGCAGAATTGAATTTTACTTTCTTCCACCCACTTTTTCTTTCCTTTTACAGTTTATGAGGAGTTAAGGCTAGATTAAGAAACACTGACTTCTTAAACATGTAATAATATATCAGAGTTATGTTACAGAGAAAGGATCAAGGTTACCAAAGCAAATGTCAGTTGATCTACACGTGCAGCTTCGAAAATTTTAGGGACCAAATGTCTGAAGATTCTAATGCTCACCCCCTAGAATAGAACAGGCACAGAACAGGCACCTCAAGTCTGGGATGGAACTGGGGTGGGGGAGGAGGAGGGACAAAGGGCTAGAAAATGGGAATGAGTGAAAGAAAAAAAATAAATAAATAAATAAGGGAGGCTAGAGAGAGAAAGGGACTCCCAGATGCCTACCTGAAATAAACTCCTAATGAACTAAAAGGAAATTCAATGGAAAAAATAAGTGGTTTACATCACCCTTTAAACCGTAGATGTGTTCGTAATTGATATTAGGTTTTCTTCTTGGTTGTAGAGATACCTTAGCACTCTCCCAGATATTATGGACCTAACCAAGAGCTCTTGCCAGTTTATGCTGGGATGAGTTTCACTCTCTTTCTCATGGAAATACACCTAGGGAAGGAAGCATTCTAAAGGATGTGAAGATTAAAATGGCCACAGGGTAAGAGACATTGTAGCTTCCTGTTAGCTTCCTAAATTCATAGTGCTTTCAAGATGGCTTCACCTCTCAGTAAGGGACGGCTCCTGAATTCTCATGCATTAAACATCATCTGAGGAGCTCATAAATGAAGTCTCTCTCCCTTCAGAAAACTTCATTTTAAAAATCTCCAGGTGATGCACAGTCAGGTGATCAAGTCACTGGGGAGCAAGCTGCTTAACTCACTCTTGTTGCTTAGTAAGCTCTTCTGGCAGTGTTTCTCCTTTTCATTCTGAGCCACTGACCAGTTTTTCACCAGGAAAAAAAAGAAGGGGCATTAGAATCTTGACAAGATCTGCTGAATACACACCCTCCCAGTCCAACAAATCTCTCATCCTCTTCTTTCTCCTTTTTATTTCAAAGGAAATTTCTCCGCAAAGAACCTCTCGTAAAATTTAGGAATTTGAACCCATCTGGTCATTGATATCACATTTGTTTCCTGCTTTACTTAGCCTTTCTGTCTCTCTTTCCCTATTTTCTCTGCTTTACCATAGGTCTCTCCCTAGCTAAAAATAGCACCCTTTTACTACAATCTCATTTCTCTCCCTCTTTTCAGTGCCAAATTTCTTGAATGTGTGGTCTCTGCCAGTTGCCTGTATTTCTTCCACCTCAGTCCCCTCCTACACCCCTACAATCTGGCTTTCGTCTTCATCATTCTACTAAATCGCCCGCTTGGAGGCTATCAATGATCCTCCCACATGCAATGATCTATTCTCCATTTTAATCCCTTCTTGATCACTCTGATTTAATAGTGTTGACCATTCTGTTTTGGAGTTTTCTCCTTACTGGCTTCTTTGATTCTGTATGCTAGATTTTTATTGACCAATGTTTCTTTTCTTTCAATGAAATATTTTCTGCCACTGAAGGGAGAGTAAGCCTTTCCCTCAGCTCTTCTTTTTCTAACTCTCCCTTATCTGAAGCTTATGGAAGTGAATACACTTTCAATCACCCTTTGAGTCACTCGCTCCTGACTCCTTCCCCGCCACTTCCAAATCTTCAATTAAGCATTGTTTTCTGGACACCTCATTCATATAACCCATGCTGGAAATCAAAACCATGATCTTCCTTACCAAACTAGCTCTTACTTTCAAGTTTATCAATTTTGCCAATAGTATTTCTACTCTATTTATCTAAGCTGGAAATCTTACAATCATATTTTATTTCTCTACCCATCCCAGGGCAACTAGGGCATTGGCATGGCTTATCGGGTTCAGTGGGTTTGAAATGGGCGATGCAGTTCAACGTTAGAAATATTGTCCAAGGCTAGAGAAGACAGCAGGACTAAGAGGCCAGTAGAAGAGAATCCCCAATCTCAGGCAAGGGAAAGAATTCCTGATAGAGTCCACATGAAGGAGTCAGGATCAGAAAGTGTGGGAAATAGAGCTAGCAATCCAAGAACTAGGGAATTGAAAATGGGGAGCAAGTAGGTCTGTAGAAAGGTCTATCTGTAGAAGAGTCAATGCCTAAAACAAGGGCTGTTTTTATAACTTGCTTTGTCATACAACCTATGCCACATGTCACCTGGTCCGAAGAATGGGAAGAATCACAGGCCACATGTATTGACAGAGACTTTGCTTCATGCCCTCTAGCCTCTGAAATTGGTCCATTTTCCTCAAAAGGGCCACAATTAGCTTTATATTTCAATTCCTCTAGTTGTGAACACCATTTCATCACTCATATTTACAAAAGTAATAATAACTTCTTTTTAAAAATGTGTTTATTTATTTAGTTTTGAGAGGGAGGGAGAGAGAGAGAGACAGCGCACATGTTGGGGGGAGGGGCAGAGAGAGAGAGAGAATCCTAAGTAGGCTCTGTCAACACACGGCCTGACACGGGCTCAGTCCCATGACCCTGGGATCATGATCTCAGCCGATATCAAGAGTCTGATGCTTAACCAACTGAGCCACCCAGACGCCCCAAGTAACAATAACCTCTTAACTCATCTTCCAGTCTCCAGTCTCCCTAGGCAATCCCTCTCATGCATATGTGCCCTAAATACCTCTTCTATCATGTCACGCCTTTAGCCAAAAGCTGCTAATGACACAAATTTCTTACCAGGGCAAACCAGTTTTGTTTTTTTTTTTTGTTTTTTGTTTTTTGTTTTTTTGTCTAGGCCTCATCTACACACCGATTTCCTCCCTAATTCTCACCATTAAACACTGCACTTTTCTCAGGATGTTCCCCTCAAAGCTGCACAATTTGTTCTTTATCACTCTGTGTAGCCAGAATGCCACTTCTCCTCTCCTCTTGACCACACTCTACTTTTCTCATCCCTAAAGTCCTCATGCTTCCCTGCCTCCTCCAGTGCACATCTGTCATGGCCCCTGTATCCTTTCATTACAGACTACCTTATTTCATTATTTTCATGAGTGCCATTCCACAGTTTGTGCGGATTCCTTAAACATAAGTTTTTTTCTCTCCTAAATGGTGGGGTTTACATTCTCACAGTTGTCACAATATGTCCTCAGAGTTAGGCCCACAGTACAAGCTCAGGAAATACAAGTTGGTTGCTATTTTCCTGGAAAAAGATACTTGATATATAAAAAAAATATGAGAAATGGATTTCTAAAATATAATATAGTATCAAATGGTAATAAGTCCCAGTGGAGGGGTCTCTGTGATTCGGATTTTTCCTGATTATATCTTCACTGTAAGAAATGATAATCTAGGTAGGGCACTGCAAATATTTCTGAGGGCTTATGTTTAATTCAGGATGCCTATTGAGCTTTCCCTCCTTTGTCTTGAATTTATTTCTAGTGTTTTCCATTTCTTCAGAATGATTTGAAGCATGTGCTCACTCTCTTTCCCCCTCTCATTATACCCTTTCTGAACCTCCATTGGCAGCAACCATCCCTAAGTCCTTGCTACATGATCAAGGCACATGATACAAAGCTTGAACACTATAATCTTTAAAAAAGATTTTTTTAATGTTTATTTATTTTTGAGAGACAGAAAGAGACAGAACATGAGTGGGGGAGGGGCAGAGAGAGAGGAAGACACAGAATCCAAAGCAGGCTCCAGGCTCTGAGCTGTCAGCACAGAGCCCGATGCGGGGCTCGAACCCACAAACAGAGAGAACATGACCTGGGCCAAAGTCAGACGCTTAACCAACTGAGCCACCTGAGTGCCCCATTGAACACTATAATCTTGATGTCTTCTTTGACTTCTATCCTTGACCAAAACGCATGGGTTAACTGAGCCCTTCTTGGCTCCAATACATAGGGGGAAAAAAAAAAAAGGTAAAGAAAGAAAGACAAGACAGAAAGAATGACCCAGCACAGTAGTAATTAGTTGTATAAGCAAAGCAAACCTGGGAATGACAGTTTTGGAAGTTTCCACTGTGCCTATAAACAGTTGGCATAAGCAGAGCTGCTTGCAGGAAAAATCTTTATAGGTCACAAATGTTGGACAGATTGGTGGCCTAGGCCAGACAATCTGTTTATCTAAGGCTGACTTACCCTTGGCCCTGAGTTTCTGGACCCTGACAGTGAGGAAATATTAGGAGAATCTGAAATCATGGCTTAAGCTCATCAAGAAGCATAATCTAACAGCTTTGGTTTTAGTATCAAATTTTAAACCTTAAAAGTTAGTCCAATGCTTAATTTTTCTAAATTATTGTTAAACCGGAATGCTGATAAATGATAATTGACCATAGCCTTAGACACAAACTAGAAATCTCAGTAATCCCTAAAATTCCATAGTTTGGGTTGGTGTGTTTATGTATGTGTTTGCATGCCATTTTATTTTTCATTTTTTTGGGAACTCTTTTTCTTAAGTATTTATTCATTGAGAGAGAGAGAGAGAGAGCGCGCACTTGGGAGGTGCAGAGAGAGAGGGAGAGAGAGAAAATTCCAAGCAGGCTCCACATTGTCAGTGGAGACCCCGACGCAGGGCTAAAACTCACAAACCATGAGATCATGACTTGAGAGGAATAAAACTAAATTGAATTAATGAGGCTTCATTCAATAAGAGAAAGTGTCTGAAATACATTAAGGGGGTTGGGGACATTCTTTGTGGCAACAAGGGACTAATACTCATTGGATTACAAATATCCAAATTGAGTATTTAGCTCCCATCTCTTGGTAAGCATAGAGAATGGTCAGGCACAGTGACAGTTGACAGGATCAAGACAAGGATACAAAGGCAAAAGGGGTCACTAAATTAACTGCTCAGAGCTTCAAGGACTCTACTTTGGTCTCTGTATCTGACTTTTTGAATGATGAGGGGTAAACAAAATTTTGGTTGGGCCTCTGTACCCTTGTAAGTGAGGTTAACCTAATTTCTCTCATTTGAAGAATGTTGTAAATATATAGCAACACATGAAATATCAGAGATACTCCAGCAAAGGCCGAACTCCAGCCTCACAAGGATATCATGAAAAGGAATTAATGAATCCTGTAGAGGGGACAACCATATCTGATTCATATTTTTAGTCTACATCTTTTAGTTTATAGTAGGTACTCAATAAACATTTCCTGATGAATAAATGAATGATGCATGGTTTAGTTGACTTCTAAAATCCCTTCTAGCATTGAGCTACTATGAAAGAGGTAAGTGATCTACTGATAAACTAAAATAATGTAAGGGCCACCCACACATGTACCTTAAAGATATCTTTCTCTGGGGAAAGATATAAGATTGAATAATAGCTTCGTTAGGCTTCCTGCTCCAACAAGACTGTCAGATGGACCTAGGCATGCTGAACACACCTTACATTCGCAGAGTTATCATCACACTTCTGCCTGGAATAAAGCCTCTGATGAAAATTGGACTTTGAGAATGCCAGTGGGGGACTAGATTTTGATTCAAGATCAGCTTATAACCACAGAATTCAGTGCCTGACATGGTGCCATTTGCCATTATACATTTTAATCTTCAATTCCTACGAATCAAATTTCTTCTTACAATGTCTTGGGATGTCATTAAAAGATTCGTTTAAAAATATATATATATATCCATTTATAAGTCACTAATGCTGTTAAAAGATATGCACAGAATTCTAGCTGCAACCACAATCATGTGGAGTCATGGCATACTCAGCAACCATAAAGGATTTTTCTTTTTCCTTGCAACTAGAATCTTTTCTAGAATATCTTGCTATTTTTATCTTGGAATGTTTTTGCCATGTTGGCTCTTGGAAGATTAACCTGGAATGCAAATAGGACATGCGATGGGTGTTCTATCTTACTCAGTGTTTAGAATGCCTCATGGTGTCTGACGTTCTGCTACAGGTTTGTTATCCTTTCTCAACCAGTGTTTGAACCCCTCCCACTCTCACCCATTCATCACCCTGATAGTCCTGTCCAAAGACTATCAGGTAAAATACAATAATCAGTCAAAGCCAGATGGTGCCAGTGGCAAAAGCAAGCATTTCCCCTTACAGCACCCACCATACATAAATAACTAATACCGTCACATTTGACAACTTAATGAGTATAAATTTACCACAGCAGGAAAATCCTCCCCAAATATTTAAACAATTAAAATGTAAAAGAAGAAATGAGTAAGCATTTTGTAGTGGTAGGCAGGGCAAAATTTCTCTTTAATTATTCTTAGGTAATCTAACCACGTATCTGGGACTGACAAATCAGCAGAAAGAAATATACAGGATGCTACTGGTCAAGAGTAAGGGATAGAACTCAAGAAAGACGTGGAGGATAGAGGAATGGATGTATTAGCTATAGCACATTTTTAGCTTATTGTTGTTACTGCATCTGAGCAGAATTTAAATTCATTATTCATTCAAGAAATATTCATTGAGCATCTAATAAGTGCCAGGCCCTGTACGAGGTGTCAGAAAATATCAGTAGCTAAGAGTCAGGAAGTTTACATGCCACTGGTGTGAACAGATAATAATAAATAAATATCTTGGGTGGATATAAAGTCTAGAGAGAAAAATGAAAAGAATAAAAGGGGCCAGAAAGGGAGTATAGGGGTGGGAGTTGCTTTATATGGAGTGAGGAGAGAAAGCCTCCTTGATGAGATCTATACAGCTGAGATTCTAGCAGAGCCCTAAGAAAGTCAGGAAGCGAGTCAAGAGAATAGGTGTAAACAAAGCATTTCAGGCAGAAGGAACAGCAAGTGCAAAGTCCTGAGGCTGTTGCAGTAATCCAGGCGAAAAAGAGTAGCTTGGGCCTGATTTCTTGAGTATTGGGTTGCATCAGTCACATTCTTGGCTGCAAGCAATAGAAGCTAGACTGCATTAGGACAGTATCAGAGCTCACAGTATTAATGGGAAAGCCAGGAATGTGGGTGGAAAAACAGGCAGGAAGCAAGAAAAGCAACCTGAACCCAGGAAACACAGGCAAGCCAAGACCACCAACTGGTTAGGACATCAGTCTGTGGACACCACCGCCACCAGATCCTGAATGCCCCCACTGCTGAGGATAATTTCTAATTGTCACTGCATGTTTGCATTGCTCCTTGAAGATTCAAAATGGCTGAGTCTAGATCCTGAGATGCTCACATTCCAGTCACCTGGAAATGATGGGCTGCTTTAGCTTCTAACTGTATGCCAGGCTCAAAGTTCTATTCCTATCTTATTGGCCACATCTGTAAGATAGCTAATTATATCTCTGGGTTCTAGACTCTAAGAACCAATACAGATTAGCCCTAAAGAGCATTGAGAGTGCAAGGTGTACAAAATCTAAATCAATGACATTAATAACTCATTTTTCAGTTAGCTAGTTGTATGCTCACTAAACCTCAGACATGCATACACGTACACACACACACACACACACGCACCAAAGTCCAGAAACTAATCCTTGAAGAATTCCTACAAAAAGATACCTAGATGTAAGATTCATTTAACATAGATACAACACCATCATCAACAGCATCAACTATAAAAAGCAATAGCTAACATTAAGTGCTTATATATGCCAGTGCTTATATATAGTTCTAAGTATTTTATACATATTAACACATTTAATCCTTAAAAATCTTTTAGAGTCATGGCATTTAAGCCTTAATACTTGTGAATGTTCTTATATTCACAAAACTCAACCTCCAGGCCTCCAAGGCAAGATGGGTAGTTATACCTAATGAGAAAAAAAACACTTGTTTATTCCTATAATGGGAAGCTTCCTTGAACAATTAGGAAAATACAACTGAAATGAATAATTATCTAGGAGCAGTTTCTAGAACACAGACTTTAAAATAGACACACATAGGTCTGCCATACTAAAGGGTGAAGAGCGTTTTTTTTTTTTTCCTAAATTAAAAAAAAAGTTTATTTATTTATTTTGAGAAAGAGAGAGCGCAGGGGAGGGGCAGAGAGAGAGAGAGAAAGGGAGAGAATCCCACACAGGCTCCACGTTATCAGTGCAGAGCCCAATGTGAGGCTCAATCCCACAAACTGTGAGACCATGACCTGAGCTGAAATGAAGAGTCGGACACTTAATTGACTGAGCCACACTGGAACCCCCAAGAGTGTTTCTTTTTTAAAAATTACTTCTATGTTTCCTGTATGTTACATAGTTTCTGGCATAGGACGTGATTAATAAATGTCTGTTGAATGAATAAATGACTTCCATATAATATTTGAAGAAAATATCTCCCCAAATTCATTCTGGTAAAAAAGACTAATTGAAAAATAAGATGAATGAGTCAAAAGGTAGAAAAGAGAAAAATAACTTTTAGTCTTCATTTGTAAAAGAGTCCTGTCTACTGCTGAACCACGTAAATGCTGACATCACAGGTTTACAATATTTAGGAATTTGTACATCTGGAAATTGAGACTATGATTTCAAGAGACTATTGAGACTATTGAGACTATTAAGAAGTAGTACTGATGTAGGAAGGAATTCCTGGTCAGCCCTTCCTGCGCTGAATGACCTTGATCACACAAATGCCAACACTGGCACCATGAAAGACTGGATGCAGATCAGTGTTGCCAAAACTCTGCTCCCTAGGCTTCCTCAGAGGGGCCTCTGGGGAAGGAGGGCGTCGTTGACCAGACGGATCTCTGAGCCTCCAAGCTGTTTGGCCACAATGGCAACTTCATCTGTTTTATATATTTGGGATTCCAAGAAATACCTGGGACAAAAAGTTTCTGTGGCTAAAGAGAAATTAAATAAACAAAAAGGCTACAAAAATTGTAAAATCCCCTTAGCCCTCCTAGTCAATGATAATTATCACCACCAGGCATAGCATGAAAAAGGATGAAAACTTTTCCCTGGGAGATTAAATAAAAAGGTAGTAAGGTAAACTGCAGACCCAGGATGTGCAAGCACTGGACAGTGCCTTGTGAAATCGAAGAAGAGAACTCATGAATGGCATTGAAGCAGCATCTAGGGAAACAGGAAAGGACAATACACAAGTACACTTATAAAACATATATGAATGCTCTCTCTCTTTCTCTGACTATGTATGTGTGCATATGTATATATATGCGACATATACCCATGCACACAAACAACCTGGGGGAGGAGGAATTATTAGGGAGGTTACTATAGTGATTGCAATATGGGACCAGATGGGGAATGAAGAAAAGTCTGAAATGATTTATTAAGGAGGGGATTTTCAAAAGAATTTTTGGAAGCAAAACATGGTTTGGCAGAATGGAGGAGAAAGAAAGCATTTCAGGTGGAAAAAATAGCACCACTTATGGTTAGGAGGTAATAAAAGCTTGTGTGTGTAGAATGCCTAGAATATTTTGTTAGCCCCTCATCTATTCTATCCTCTAATCTTCTTGTACCTACATAGGCCTGACCTGTGGACCCCCCACTGGAATCCAGAGAAATTCCCTTAGTTTCAGAGAATTTGGCTGAAATTGGTTTAATCGAACAACCCAGATTGATTAGCTCTTCCTGGAGTATGGAGTAAAATAAATTATTGGCAACTTAAAAATTTACAGTGGCCTGACAACTTCAGGTTTCTGGGTATATATCAATCGAGAACCCAGAGCCTTGATGCAGAAATGGTTTTCCACCTTGTTGAGGGTTCTCTCTCGAGAGCAGCCTATGGAAAATCTGTGGAAAGTGGAAGCAAAACCTATATGGCTAGATCACTGGGATGGAATGCAAATCCTCATCTAGAAATGGTTCCAAGTGGTTCCACCTATGTCTGGTGGGTCTTCCAATGTTACACCATATCCCACCAAACCAACCTCTCTTATGTTGAATACTTGCTTCTCTCCTCTACTCTCTCAGCCACCCAAACTACGCATGCATCTTCTCCACCTCCCACATCATTACCGAAATAAAAAATGTACAACTGAGAAAAGTGACTCATTTTTTTTTTTTCAGCTGAAGTCTGCCTCATCTTGCCTTCCTTATGTTCATCCATTCCCTAAGCAGACAAATTATATTTCTTTGGTCCTTCCCAATTTTGATTTTAGAGTGAGCATTACCCCAAACTATAAATGAGATGTGTTTCCAAAGTTTGTTTTGCAAGTTAGCAGCTTGAAACTTAGAATATCATTTCCTGAAGAAATAAATTTGAAAGAGCGTTTAAGATTTCCAGACCAAAAATGTATATTTAATCTCTCTATGTTATTTAGCTTTGGTTTAAAGGGACTTGGCTACTAATGACCATGGTTCATTCTTCTCCCTTCTTGAATCTCATAAGTATACTTACAAAGGAGGAAGACAAAATTGAAGAATATTTCTCCCTCTCCAGAATTCTAAAGAAGAGCCCGTTCCTTCTCAGTTTCATTCCCCAGAAGGAATCCTATTTTTGTGTGTAAGAGACATAAGTTAGATGTTGATAACTCAATGATTACCTGGCCATTCGTTTCTTCATTCCCCTGTAAGTAAATCTACTAGTATCTTTCTGTTTGTTTATCAGTTTGGGGATAGGTACAGCAACATCAGACAGATGGATGCTTCTATAGCACACATACAGGGACCAGGAAAAACAACAACAATTAAACATGCACATTTTTTCTAACTAGAAATTTATTTTTTTAATATATTTATTTATTTGTTTGTTTATTTAGAGAGAGTGTACATGACTGCTTAAGTGGAGTAGAGGCAGAGAGAGAAGGAGAGAGAAAATCCCAAGCAGGCTCTATACTGTCAGTGTGGAGCCCAGTGTGGGTCTCAAACCCATGAACCGCAAGATCATTATGATCTGAGCAGAAACCAAAAGTAGGACTCTTAATTGACGGAGTCACCCAGAGGCCCCTCTAACTAGAAATTTAAAAGAAAAGGAGAGGGAGAGTGCCTACATGAATATACAGATATAGGTCATATCATTAACAAAAACGAAGGATATAAAACCTCACCAAGATTCCTGTGGGTGCAGTACCAGAAGACATCAGTTTTAGGTACTAGGAAAGGGCTGGATGTTTAGCACTAGGCTTAGGAGGCAGATGAATGGGTTAAAAAGCCTACAGCAGTATATTTTAAATGGCTACTTACCCTTAGCCCAGATCATTAGAAGTTCATAGTGTCAAGTATGGTTATCTTTCTATGTTGAAGTATCTCTCTACAAAATGGTGACTGTTATTTGCTGAAGCAACCAGCTGGCACCACTTGGGTGAAATCCAAGTCTGTGTAGTCTTAGCTCTGTGAGATATCTATTAGGTGCCCAATTATAAACTGTGCCAGAGTGAGCAGATTCCATGATTGATCAGTGAAACTGGGTGACTTTTGCCTTAGATCTAACCAAATTTTGCTCTCACTTACTACTCACTAGACCCTGATATTTGCTCATTTGTGTAGGCTCCATTTATTCAACTTTTATTTAATGGGAGCCTAGTATGTGCAAAGCATTGAACTACAGCTACACATAGGCAATAAACAAAACATGATTACTACTTTAATGGAGCTCCTCATATAGCAAAAGAGCCAGATATTCATGTAAATGAATATTTATAATAAAATCTGTTGAAAGTTGTAGCAGAGGTATATACAAACATAATAATGCAGAAAGGAGAAGATCATCATATCTGCCTGGAGGATGAGGGAATCTCCACAAAACCACTCTAGCCACATTATGTAAATAAATTAGAAATGTGTTATATAAAAAGAAGAGAAAGGAATACATTCCAGACAAAAGGAACGGTGTTTAGAAGGGAGAGAAAGACAAAACAATATAGGTTATTCCATGAAATTATACAACTGCAATGGAGTGTAGGTTGTGAAGAGGGGTGGATGTTGAAGTTCAAAGAGATACACAAGAACCAGAAACTTAACAAATATTTTTAAAAGAATCAAATTAAGAGCAATACTAAAAGAAAATAAAAGAGGTGGGGTGATGTGTTAGAAGGTGACTTTCCGAGGGATGCCTGGGTGGGTCAGTCAGTTAAGCATCTGACTTAGGCTCAGGTCATGATCTCACAGTTCATGAGTTCTAGCCCCACATTGGACTCTGTGCTGGCAGCTTAGAGCCTAGAGTCTGCTTTGGATTCTGTGTCTCCCTCTCTCTCTGCCCCTCCACCACTCTGTCTCTCTCTCTCAAAAATAAAATAAACATTAAAAAAGAAAAAAAGCAAGAGAGAAAGTGATTTTCCAGACACCACTCAGATGGATTTGCCACAGAAGGCCTCTCAAGTGAAGGCCAGAGAAAGGCCTTGAAAAAGGAATATGCATGATGAATTTTTTTTTTAATTTAAATGTATTTATTTAAATTCGAGTTAGTTAACATACAGTATAGTATTGGTTTCAGGAGTAGAATCCTGTGATTCATCACTTACATATAACACTCATCCCAACAAGTGCCCTTCTTAATGTCCATCACCCATTTAGCCCATCCCCGTACCACCTACCTCTGGCAACCTTCAGTTTGTTCTCTGTATTTAGAGTCTCTTATGGTTTGTCTCCATCTCTGTTTTTTATCAAATGTCCATTGACTGATGAATGGGTTAAGAAGATGTGAGATGCACACACACCCGCGCACACACACACACACACACACACACACACACACGCACAATGGAATACTACTCGGCAATCAAAAAGAATGAAATCTTGCCATTTGCAACAATGTGGATGGAACTAGAGTATATTATGCTAAGCAAAATAAGTCAGTCAGAGAAGCACAAATATCATATGATTCCCCTCATATGTGGAATTTAAGAAACACAACAGATGAACATAGGGGAAAGTTTTAAAAAACTAAAAGGCCAATAGTCTCGGCAACCAAGCATATATTTTATAAGTCTTGGTGATAATGAATTTGGTTTTGATTCTAAGTGGAATGGAAAGCTATGAAAAAAGTTTTTAAGTGGGAGAGTCACATGATCTTATAGGCACTTTAAAAACGACTACTCTGGCTATTGACGGGAGAAAATTATAAGGTACTGAGGTTAAAAGAAAAGAAATTAGAAAGGAAAGTTATTGCACTTGTCTCCATGAAAGATGAGTGGGTTAGAGATGACAGAGGAGATGGAGAAAAGCGGAAAGAGCCAAGACATATTTTTGAGGTAGAGAGTGAGGGAAAGGAGGAATGAAAGGATATTTTGCTTTTTACTTATAGAAACTGGGAAAAGTAGTAGTATCTAGTGATACAAGAAAGATGGGAGGAATGAAGCAGGATTCTGTTTCCATTTAAATGACGGGATAAGAAAGAAGACATTGGAACAAGAAATGAACGATTTTTAAGGTATGTGGAGATTGGGGATCCTGTTGCTCATGAGACAAAGATTTCCAGTGGACAGTTAGATTTACAAAGCTCTAGGGCACATGAGGTAGTTTTGGCTAGACAGCGTGGAGAATTTGAGACCCACTAGTCCATGTAGGAGTTGTGGGGATGAATTAGAAACTGCTGGAGTTTCTGCTGAGGAAGAACATGCAAGAATAAGGGTAAACACCTGGGTAATATCAAATTTTCAGTCAGTAGAGAAAAAGGTACTCAGAGGAGGGGGGGAGAGAGTATGTAACCAGAGATGCAGTAGAGAAAAATCAGCTAAAATAGGTGTTATGGAAGCCAAGAAAGTAAAGAGATTCAAGACAGAAGATATATTTCATGGTTTCAAATGTCCCAGAGAGTTCACTCAAGATAGCTATACTTGTCTTTCTGAGAGTTTACTGAGACTTGTATTTGTATTATATATTACCTCAGAGTCAAATGCAGAGCTATTACAGAATAGATACCCAGATATCAATCAATATGTGTTTCTTGAGCCAGCCACTGGATGTGATAACTTCAAAGAGTTTACAACCAGTTTGGAGAAATCAGGTACATATAAATATACATGGTCATTTAATTAAGACTCTGTTTAAATGAATGCTGAAGAAATGGGACAGGTAATATATGCTACTGAAGATCTAAGCAGGGAAGAAGTCACAGAGAACTGTAGTAGTCAGAAAAGTCTTCACAAATAAGAGAACTCTTGGTTCAGGACTCAGGTTGGGTGAGACTGAGCTAGGCAGAAAGAGGACTTTGCAAATAGTGGGAACGACAATGAACAAAAGTATAGGGGAAGTAACACTTAAATTCATATTAAGTCTGGCTGGGCTAGGATGCAAAAGTGGAGGAGGAGCTTAGCTATGGAACATGTTACTTCCTAAGCCGGAAGGCCTTAGACACAACTTAGTCTAATACTCTTGTTTTATAAAGGAGATGACAACCCAGAGAGATTAAATTTGTTTAAATTCACAAGCCTAGTCAATGGCAGAGCCTTTAAAAGGCAAGGCAAGAATAGGAGATTGGTACCAGATTCTGAGGAGCCCCCCAAAACAATCATAAATAAATAAATTGGAATTAACCCTGTAAACAAAGAAATACCATTGACATTTTGAGAAAAAGGGGGGGGGGGTGAAATGTAAGATTAACCAACAGGCAGAGTGCAAAGGCAATGCCAAATGCAAGGAATTTTGGTGACTCTCCAGCCTCTCACCTGGATCTTCTCATCTGAACCACAGAACACAAATAAATGATCTGAGTGATGATTTTCTCCATTCTCACAAGGATGGTATGTAACTTGTGTCAGTCCAGGTGCACAGGAAAGAGGTTAATTCATTATATACAATCATGGGTCTTAGGGCTTGGTTGTCTTTTAGATGGTTGGCTGAAAAAGGCTGGCAGAAGAAGGAAAGGACAGATGTGAAGGATACTGCAAATAGAATTTGGTAACTGATATTAAGGCCTTTGTGAGGGAAAGAAGAATATTCCCATGTTATGAGCTGGGAAATTGGGAATGTTCTGGTATCACTAAAAGATATAGTAAAGGAGTTGGAGTTCTAATCTAGGGAGAAGATAATTAGTTTAACATGGGACTTTCTGAGGTACTAACAAAAAATAAAAGGAAAAAAATATTTTTAGTACCTGGAAATCTTGGATTATAGGAAAATTAAATTTTCTTTCAGTTTACCTATAGTTCTTACAGTTTGGATCTTTATGGATGGATTTTTACAGTATACCCAAATTCAGTAAAAGTAACAATATTGATAAAATATATTTAATAAAATAAACTTTGGTTTGTACCTGGGCCAGATTC